>NC_041403.2:157418957-157488957 GCF_900747795.2 Erpetoichthys calabaricus
TCTTGCAGTCTTATACTACAATCATTTAAATTCATTTTTCCCCTCATCAAACAACACTTAATACCCCAGAATGACAATGTGAAAACAGGAGTTCAGAAATCTTTGCAAATTTCAATTGCAGTATCACACTGACACAAGTATTCAGACGTTTCGTTACGACACTTGAAATCAGGCTCAAGTGCATTCCATTCTATTGATCATCATTGAGATGATTCCACACCTTGTTGGAAGCCCTGACTGGACTGATTAGGAAAGTCCCACAGTTGAACAAAAAATAATTCACAAGGTCAAAGGAATTGCCTGCTGACCATAGAGATAGGATCATGTTGGGGAACATATTTGGGGAAAGCTCCAAAAATTTTGCAGAATCAAATTTTCCCATGAGCACAGGGGCCTCCAAAATTCTTTCATTTTTTTGGAACAACCACAATTCTTCTTAGAGCTGGCCACCTGAGCAATGGTAGAAGAAGGGCCTTGTAAGAGAGGTGACCAAAAACCTGAATGACACGCTGGCTGAGCTAGGTAGAACCTGCGTGGAGATGGGAGAAACTTCCACTGCAACACTTCATGAATCATGGTTTTGTAACAGAGTGCCTAGACAACACACGAAAGTCTGCTTAAAGATTGCAAAAATGCACCGGAAAGACTCTCACACTGTAAGAAACACAATTATCTGGTCTGATTAAACTGTTTGGCCTAATTCTAAGCCTCACTTGTGCGATACCATTCCAACAATGACACATGGTGGTGGCAGCATCATGTTACGGGGTTGTTTTTCAGTGACAAGTGCCTGAGTTGGCTCGAAAGCTTGCATATTGTAATCTTATTAGTTCTTATTACTTCTCATTGCATCCATAATGACAAACATGGTACAACATCCTACTACTAGTGACAGGGATTGGGAGAAAACTGAACAGAGCAAAGTACAGAGATATTCTTAATGAAGACTGGCTACAAAGCCACCTGGATCAAAGGTTCATCTTCCAATAGGACAATGAGATAAAGCAATGACACAAGGCAAAGTCAAGACAGGAGTGGCTCAGGGGCAACAATGGGAATGTTTTTAAGTAGCCCAGTCAGAGCCTATGCTTCAGTCCAATTGAACATGGAAAGACCTGAAAATAGCTGTCCACTGAAGGTCTCCATCCAACCTAAGAGAGCTTGAGAGGATCTTCAGAGAAGATTGGCATACAATTCCCAACTCCAGGTGTATAAAGCTTATCATGACAGACCCAAGAAGACTCCAGATTGTAACTGCTGCCAAAGGTACTTCAACTAAGTACTGAAGAAAGTGTCTGAATACTTGTGTCAGTGGGATATTTCAATTTATTTTTTTTAAATAAATTTACAAAATTCCTAAAATCCTGTTCTCATTTCGTCATTTTAGAACAGGGGTGGGCAAAGTCAGTCCTGGAGGGTCGCAGTGGCTGCAGGTTTTTGTTCCAACTCAACTGCTTAATAAGAAGCACTTACTGCTCAAGTAACATTTCTGCTCTCACTTTAGTTGTCTCACTCATTAAGATTCTTGAACGCTTATTGCTTATTTTAGTCGTACACAGCTGTATTCTCGGTTTTAATTGTTCCTTATTAGTAACAAGGGGGCTCCGCCCCCTGCTCGCTTCGCTCGCCTACCCCCAGCATTGGGTATCCTGAAATACATTAGTCGAGCTCGTTCGTTTTGGAGCTGTGCCCACTTTGCCCACAGCATTTCAGACGCATGTTGTAGGCGCCTGCGTTCATTGATCTTATCCAGGTGGGCTCGTGTTTGTATCGTTGAGATGTATTGTGTTTGAATTTGGTGTAAAGCGTTCAGCGGTTTGTACAATCCCAAGCAGCACATTATTCCTAACTTCACTCCGCAGTAGTGCCACTCACAATATGGCGGTGACGCCTGCGCCTTCACTCCGCAGTAGTGCCACACACAATATGGCGGTGACGTCTGCGGCTTCCGTAAAATCTTTGTGGACCTGTGGGGCCTCCGTAGCCTCTTACGTGTGACTCTTGGGGGGGGTGCAGCACAGAATCCTCTTTTTTGTGTGGTTGTGTCGTTAGTGGTAGCTATGGGCGCGTTGTTGCTTCATTTCTCATTCACGTTAGTTGAGCTCTTTCGTTCTTAGTCCGTGACTCCTTCGTTCGCGGTGGATACGGCTTTGCTTGCGGATCTATGAGACGCGCGCCTGCGCAGTACGTCTCATGGTCCCATCGTCGTGTCCCTGCGTCCATATCCGGTTTATTCTCGGTTAGTAATATGGATAAGATGCAACTGACAAAACAGAGGAGCATTTCTCCATGTAGCTTGTTTCCATTTACACCTGTGAGTATTTATCACTTACTATTTGGTTTAATTAAATACTTGGAAGGAAACTAAAGAGAAAAAAGTGAAGGACTGAGAATTAGATTTCAACTCATTTAGATGATATCCTTAAAAAGGAAAAAAAAAAAAATCTAGAATATGAGAATGACCTGACATGGCAGAGTCACAGCACTAACAAACCATGAAGTTAAATTATTGGCAAGGATTGTTTTCTAATTAAACAACTTGGTTGAAACAAAAACCTGCAGCCACTGCGACCGTCCAGGACTGCTCTAGAGTATTTGGTGTTGTCCGATGAGGGAAAAAAAATGAAGTTAAACAAAGTTCGCACACAGCAGCAACATAACAAAATGTGAAAGTGAAGGGTCTGAATACTTTCGGAAGGCACTGTATATTAGATTGAAGGAAGTTAGCTTACTGGGCCTTATGTTCATGTAATCTTTTATTATACATTTGTTTTATGGTGAAATAAGAGAAAGCTTTTTAATATTAATGTTACCTATATTCTTCCATTTTTCTGGCCTCAGAGGTTCAGTTGAGATTGTCAAACTAAAGGTTTCAATAAAGCCAGAGTTAGGGATGAGAACTACAGGACAAGAGGGGCTTCAGTCCTACAACAGGCAGGGCCGGCTCAAACATTTAGGTGAACTAGCCACTTATTTAAATAATAAAGACTACAGACGCTCAGACTTAAAAACAGCTCTCCGATTATATTACTTTCACATACTTGTGATGTTTGGTCTTAAATTGTGATGACCTACACAATCTAACGATAACACAAACAACAACAACGATAATGATGATAATCCAAAACCTGACACGTAAAAGATGCAGTCATTCCAATAAAATGGAATGACCAAACCAGCGTTAGGACTGCAGCTCTTGAAAGCATTGCTAAAGGATGATATAATTCATACTACAAACATTCACTTACATATAGCACTTTTCTAGCTATGCAAAGCGCTTTGACAGAGGGGAACCACTTCAACCACCATCAATCTGTATCACTCACTTTGATGATGTGTCGGCAGCCATTATTGCACCAGTACATTCACCACACATTAACTATCAGGAGATGAAGGGATGAGAAGGAAATATCCAATTAGAGACAGGGTCATGATGGGCAATTTAGACATCGGGATAAATGTTACTCTTTTCGAAAGATGCCCAGAGATCTTTTATGACTACAGAGAGTCAGGGCCTCGATTTTACGTCTCATTCGCTGCGCCATATTTACACCACAGAGTCCGTGTCACTGCACTGGGGTATTGGATCCACACATACTGACCACAAGGTAGTCACTCCTTGCTGGTCTCATGAACGTCTCATCCAGCACCAACCCAAGCTTTTTCCACATGGTCTCCCATTCAAGTACTGGCTGGGCCCAAACACACTTAATCATCAACAAAATGAGCTTACATTAGGACTTGTGTTAAAACTTAAAAATCATTCTCTGTTGTTCAGAACTATTTATGATATTCACTGTTAGTATGATAAAGCAGTTATTCCATGGTCCACACCTCACTGGAAAAACTCTGAAGTCATGCTTTGATTGGATAGTTATATTGCATTATTTCCATACTTGAGGATACAAAAAATAGGAATCGTGGGCAAAGATTCCTATGTGCAGATAAACACTATACTTAAAAACTTATCAACTTTGTCAGCTTATCTTATTTTTTTAAATGACATGTGTATGTTGTGGAGCTGCCTTCATAAGATTTTAACTACTGTAAATAGAGCGCAGAATTGTAGATCAAGGGAAGACGTGATTAAGTGATTTTTTTTTTTTTTAGAGGAACATCTAAATAAATAAATATATACCTACATACATTCATGCATACATAAATAAATTAAGCCTGGTAAGCAACCTACTTGCTTTGTAAGACGGTACCCTCAAGAGCGTATTATCCCACTCAAAATAAAGGAAGTGGTGAAGCGCTAGTTACAACTTCGCCTAGGAGAGAGAGATGGCTCTGAAAACAGGAGACTACACTCGTTAAAGTGCTAGGCCCAGATCTGAGAGAGGCTTCCAAATATAAAATATGTTGTAAAAAATAAACTACCGATTATGTAAATTCTTCTTCCTTTGCTACATCTAATTTGGAATTCTATCCAGGTCCATCTGTGTTGAATCGCCTACGTCCAGGAAATAGTACCCATCATTCCATTTTCTATATGCTGTGTATAATCAAATTGACTTGTAGAGAATATTTTACCATTTATATGCATTTTTTTCCCCCCACCAGACACTGGACATATGGGGACGGACACCAGTGGATATCGCCAGTAATGTTGGTCACAAGAACATCGTTGAAGTTTTAAAAGTGTGAAAGGCAGCAGAAGCAGAAATTGAGAAACAATCGGTTTTCGGATTTAGATAACCAGAATCCAAGTTTCATTGAAAGAAAGGTCTCCAAACTTAAGAATTAACGTGGATAATAAATTTGGGGATTCTGAATTAAAATTATAAATATAAAGCTGAGAATAAAACATGTTAGTGAAAGTAGCTGTTAATGTTTATTCCTTTTGATTTAAAAGCAACTGCAATACACATTCAAAACAGAATGATCAAAACAGAAGCTTTTCCTTTACACTTTATTTGAAAGGAGAAATCCAAGAATAACAAAGGAGTTCATTTCAACAAGGAAACTAAAAATGAGTTCAAAAGGCATGAGAAACTTGGATTACACGGGACAACTAAGAAAAACAGGCCCATGCTAAACCTTTCAATTTTACTTTGTGTTACTCTCCATTAAGAACCATTTTGCATGGGACTGCCTTGTTGTACAGCTCTCCGAGTTGTATGTGGGTTAAGTCTACTAGTACGTCACTTTTTATTTTTAGAAATTTTCAGTCATTGCCTTCATTTACCTAATCTTGGCTGGTCGGAGGGAGTTGGCGGCATACTCCTTTGAAGCCAATTATCTAATGTGACATACCCAATATGATGGAGACCAAACTAGTCTGCAGCTGGCTAAGGTAAAATCAACCAAGTTTGACTGTTGTTGGCCAGAGGGGCGGGCTCTTTTCACGCAAGAGTTGAAAGCCAATCAGCGATCAGCCAGCAGTATAATGCATAGAACGTAGCAATGAGGAAGAAGCAACATGTTTGTTTTGAACCTCACAAATAGATGAGAAACTTGCGTGTCTGATGTCTCGTGTTTTATGTACTACAACAGAATGGAAAAAAGAAAAGAGGATAGAGATTGTCGCTGAACACACCACAATTATAAAACCTTCATTTCTGTACAGCACAGGGGCAGTGGACCTCACAAATAGAAGAGAAGCTTACTTGTCTGATGCCTCGTGTTTTACATACCATAACAGAATGAAAAATAAAGGGCAGAGATTGCTGCAGCTGTTCTCTGTTAAAGCTGCTGACCCTTTGTAGATCACCAGCTCCATCAGGCAACACGTTATTGGCCATCAGAAAAAAGGGTCACTGGAAGATTGCTGCAGTCGGTACATGTAACATTGGCTACAATCTTCAGTCCTAAATAGATTACAAATGAAAGATTTCGAGGCAGCTAAGGTCCCTTCATCACCTTGCCTGATAAAGGGGCCTCAGCTGCATTTGCAATCTATTTAGTTAGCCAATAAAATGTGTCATTTCACCCTACTTTCTCCTGTGTCAATCTATGGCTAACACAGTACAACACTATTGCTATGAATCTTCAGTCCTGTAATTTGACACGGTGCATCAACGAGATCAGCGACTGTGCTTGGCAAACCAGAACTATTCCACGATAATAATGTGACATTGGCTTTAATTGCGGAGTCACATCGATTATCTTTGAAGCTCAGTAGCAAATACAATACTTTAGTTGACTGTGTTTTTGTTATCTTCTTTTGTTCTTTAAATAACCAAAGAAAGAGTACTATTGACAGTAGAGGCAGTAAAGAAAACACACATTCCAATTGTTCAAAGTTTAATTAGCACTTTTTCCAAAGAGATACAAGATTTTGAATCAATTAACAATGCAGTTAACATTACTAATCACAAAAAATGAACAGAGAATGAAAATGAATTTTAAAAAGTCATTTTAAAAAGGTATGCAAATTGTACAAATTGATATATTAGTGGCCTGCAGGTTCAGGCAAGACAATACTCCTGAATTAAACATCATGAACAGTGAGTCCCCCCCGCTTTCTGGCAGCATTAATTATAGGCACCGAAACCAAGAAAGAGAGGCACTATGAAGACTAAATGTGCTGTGAAAGAGAAACGTTTTCACCCAACATACAGTATATATACAATCACATAAGTTTTAACTGTCAAACGGTCTGATTTTTAAAAAAAATATATTTTTAAAATTGCAAACCAGAAAAAAGCAAGTGACAGATGATCTACAGATCAATTAAGTAACACACTTTTAAATATTTACTTTTCATTTCATAAGTTAATATACAGAGAACCTGATTAGTTATTTTATTGCCAGATTTTTATTTCCCCACTTATGACAATGCTTTTGTGTTAACCGTGATAGAAACAGAAATGACTAATTTATTCCTCAAAGTAGGAAACAAAAAAAGCAGAGAAAGATCCACTTTAACACGATTCTTCTGTTTAGTTAGTTATAAGTCATATGGCGATTTTAACACAATGGAAGAAGAGCAGCAAGAATGTGACCCCATCCAAAACTGGGTGGATCTTTATCTGTTGTATTTATTACAGAAATATGACAAGCTTTTAAACTTCTGCCATGTTTGTTATATTTTCATGCACTTCTGGAGAATATTAATTATTATATTAGGTATGTGAACTAGGTATGTTGGATGGTTGGGAGACAAAGTCAGAGAGGTGAGATTGCGTTGGTTTGGACATGTGCAGAGGAGAGGTGCTGGGTATAAAGAGAGAGGGGTGCTAAGGATAGAGCTGTCAGGAAAGAGGAGAAGAAACCTAAGCAAAGGTTTATGGATGTGGTGAAAGAGGATATGCAGGTGATGAGTGTGACAGAGCAAGATGCAGAGGACAGAAAGATATGGAAGAAGATGATCCGCTGTGGCAACCCCTAACGGGAGCAACCAAAAGAAGAAGAAGATATTAGGTATGTGAACTACAAGCTTACATAAAGTAATATGAGATGAAAGACAGCAACACCATAAAAGTGAGGGACATGGGAAACGTACCATTAGTGATGGTAGAAATGAAAGGAGTCGAACCATGAAATACATTGCAATGTGTTGTATCTGAGGTACATAAACTTGCTCTAAGGCTACTTCATGACCTGGCATTCCACCCATTCCTGCTTTGTTCCTTGCATATAATACTGGTAGGATGGGCTCCAGCTCGCTCATGATAATGGACGAGATAAAACATCTTAGGAAATACATGGACGGATAAACCTGTAACTTGGCTGATTTGTACATGTCATGTATAGAAATTTCAGTTAAACATGATATATTCCGTAAATGAGAATGTTCAGAATGGAACAGTTGGTTCACTTCAAACAAAACGCCTCAATCAGTATTGAGCATCTCCTGGAGGACAGGCACTTCCTTCATATATAAAAGTTGACTGAAAAATTAAACCTGACTGCCTTTTGATGAGTGATTAAGAGAGTGAATTTGAGTCGTGAACTGCGAGATGATGGAAAAATTCACTAGCCAACTAAAAAAAAAAAAGAAAAAAGTGAAACTATGTGACAGTTATCATAGGGCAAAACAGAAAGGCCGGTCTTTCTACTAATGTACTTTCATCCAATTTGAAACATTCTACTGGGAAAATAATTTGGCAAGAAAATTTTTGGCCAGGTTTTGCATGATGATTACTATAAAAAAAAATTACACAGCCAATACAACAATAAAGATAATACTATTACACACTGCATTCAAGTCAGTATACAGGTTTGTTAGTTAAATTATTACAGCAGTCCTACATAGTACTACAAATAAGACTAACCTTTTCATTTATGGAATCAGTTAGCTCCTATAACTGAAATGACATTGCAGTCTGTACATTATGGATACCAAACCACGAAAGACAAAAATTCAGCAGGACTCACCCCTGTTCTGAGCAACGTAAGCTGTTTGAGGGCAGTAAGGCTTTCTATTATTTTCCAATTTTGGCATCAAACTCATACCATAGCAGCACTGCCTATCACTTAGTTCCAGTGGTGAAATTGTGATATCGATACAGCAGCTGAAACAAAATGTCAGCCTCTTATTGTGCAATGCATTAGCAGCACACTACATGGTAGTGGGCAGGCATGAACAGGAAAACAGATAAAGGATTCTGAATTTGCAGAAACCAAGCGTCTCTTCATAGTGTGTATCAATGTTAACAACCTTCAAGTTCCCCTTTTGTAGTCCGTTTTTCAAATGCAACAAAATGGCAAAAGAAAACGTATTAAAATAAAACAAATAATTCCTATTTCAGTCTAAAAGAGGCAAACAACTTATGTATGCTTTTTGACAAGCAAAGTGTCCAGACAGCCCTGAGATAAGAGTTATTTCTTTTGAGCACCTGAGCTAAGACACAGCACACAAAATGTTTAGAGCTTGTTAACTACATTAAAGCCTTCAATTACACACCTTTGGTCCCAAAAAGATTAGAATGTGTGTCAGTTTCATTCATCATGGAGGGTTAATCATAATACACATCTTTAATGGTTATCTATTTACAGATGTTCACTCGCACAAAAAATTATACTATATTATGTTGCCAAGTTTTACTGTCAAATAATGCAAACAGTACGTGACACGTGTTTCGCCCTAATTCTGGGCTCATCAGGCGTACACACTCACTGTACCCCCGTGGCGCAACATAAGAGGCTTCGCCTCCAACGCTGACATCCGAGGTTCGATTCCCCGAGAGAGGGTGCAGTGAGTGTGTACGCCTGATGTGCCCAGAATTAGGGCAAAACACGTGTCACGTACTCTTTGCATTATTTGACAGTAAAACTTTGCAATATTATATATATATATATATATATATATATATATATATATATATATATATATAAAAACGTACATACATATATATAAGCGATCAGTAGTAATTTATACAACCCAATTAAAGGAAAACAATTTCTATTGCAAATAAAGCAAAACCCCTGTCGCAGAAACTGGCTTCTGTGCAAATTCTGTGCTGAATTTATTTTCACAATTTCTTGTTACCTAAGGCCACAACTGGTCAGAAATTGCAGGAAAATAAAGATTTCTAAATAAATGGAGTCAAGCAGTTTAGGAAAACATAAACGAGACATCCTCACACCTGCACAGTAGAACAGACTGTAGAATGCAAATCAAAATTTTGTTCACTTTCAAATATAAAGCCATTTTAGAATGCAAAGCAAGTAAATATCAAAATAAAACCACTAAATGGAATTAGAATTTGACTGCTTGACAAATCCCTCTAAAATATTACTTGATAAATACTTCAGAAACTGAACTAATACTTCATTTTGTTTTGTGTATTTTGACAATTTGAGAAGATGAACGGGAAATCCATCGTTGAATTTAACTGCAGCATTGCTTAATAGCTGCAGCAGCCACTTGTCTGTGGAGCTCACGTAAAGACATCAACATCATGGTCATAAACTATCAAGACTACTTACTTCACATGTCCATGTAGGTCATCTTATTAAATTGCATGTGTAATGTCCTCGGTAACAAACTACTGAAGATGGAAGGTCTACCTTTTTATTTATGATACAACACAATATGCAAGGTTGCATCTTTAATGGTCACATCAAGCATATGGTGAGTGACACTATGCCCTGAAAAGCACACAAGGAGGGGAGTATAAATGACATCATTCCCGTTCATTTGTGAGTTCGGTACTAGCAGTGCTACGCTTGCGTACGATTATTTGTTTTTCATATGCACTTCTCCAAATGTAGCACAGTAAGCCTTAAACTTCTGACACACAATATTTTAGTAGTTACATGCAAATCCTAAAGCTTTTTTTTTTTAAGGTATTTATAATTCCCGGTAACTTTGCTTTGCTGATAAAAAGACATCATGGAAATTATTGCTTTGGACAAATTGACAGTTATCCGTAACATCTTAATAGAAAGTACATTCAATATATTCAGTAGTCATGTGTGTTATTTTCCTCAAAAATAACCTTGATCTTCTATCAATTCTAAATTAGAAAGTTACACTGAAAAAATACAGTGAGAGCTAAATGATATTTAAAGTTTTGTCACAATGTCACATTGAAACAAACTTGAACAGTATAAAAGTGTAAGCAGGCTTAAGCAATTCTCTACTCACTAGCGTAATTAGATATGTCCTTTGTAAACGTTACACGATTCATGCTTCGGTTTGTAAATAATTACGAATACCTGATACGAGAAACAGTCCAAGAAATTTGGAATGGAAAATGAAACATGCAGGCTTCGGTTTAATTACATAATTATTCTTTCCTTGACTTCAGTACATACATTTATCTTCTAGTTTATGTCTAATTTAGTGCTGAAAACATATTTTTTTCCTATATTTTTGTGATAGGGAATGTTCACATTAAACTTTTTGTAATACACTCCTTTACTTTATATTACCTTACTTTATTTACTATTTTTGTCCATAATTACCTTTGTAAAAGGTAAACATTAAAAGTAGAGTAATTTTTGAAGCAGCTGTTGTAGTAAAGTAAAGAATGTCAATGCCATATTGTATTTCCATCTAAATCCAACCTAAAAAATACAGGATAGAGCAATAGTTTCATCTTATAGGTTACATTTCTGACACTTCATTTATTTTTGATGAAAAGCATTAGTTTATATAGATAATCCAAAATGGATGGAAGCCAGCTCCATGCACATAATTTTAAAGCATGATTTTAAACTAACGTCCATCGCCCAACCTAAATGTCCAAAGTGAAGGCCAGTGTTTGGTCTTCTGTGTTAAACTTGTAATTCCACAACACAACTCTACAGTTCTGGTCAATGGTTAACTGCAACCAGCAAAAGGTACAAGGCTGATCACTAACTCTGCAAAAACATTTTACTATCAACAAATTGTGTGAGAGGCAACGTGGGTAATCACTGTGCAAAACTGGGATGACCACTATCATGGTACCAACAATCACTTATAACACTGATACAGTAGTATAGACAGCAGTTCATACATTCTTAGTGTATAACCTATGACAAGCAAGGCTAATTTTACAGACACATCAACCATTATAACATTATGCACAGCAGGAGCTCAGATCAAGTGACAAGATCAATCAGCAGGCCATTGGATTTGACAGTCAGAGATCCCAATACCTCAAAACAAACAGGAACTGTAAACATTAGGGAATTTTAGATGGTCCAACTGCATACCATCTTCAGCAGACAAAAAATGATATCATGACAAACAAACATTACATGGTCTGATGAGGTTTTCTTACTGAACAAACTGACTATATACTTTGTGTATATAGTATGAAGAGTATCACATAGCTACACGTCAGTGCACAATCTGTGCAGAAGTACAGTAGTTTAACTGGCTCAGGTGTAACCGCTTGTGCCCCGCAACAATACCAACAAAATATATATAAAGGTACATATTACTAATGTTCTTTTGTATTCACATCGTTATAATGGTCTAGAGACTTTTGTCCAACCCTGAAGCCGCTTCTAAAAATAATAAATATGTAAAATCTTTGTTACTCTTTCTATCAAAAATGCCCTTAGAGGAAAAAAAAAAATCCTTTTTAATATAACAATACTAAAGTGAAATAACAGTACTATGCAGTAGAATTCATTTTTGCATGTTACAGAGAATAATTGATAGATATAGAGAATTCAGGAAACTGTGATTTTTGTTTTGGCCAAATCCTGTTATCCTGCAGTAACTCCATATTCTGTGTTCTGCTAAGGAGCCATGCCTAATCCTTACATTATTAAAAGATACAGAGTTATTGATTTGAGTATAATAAAACAAGAAAATCTATAAACAGGACTTCTGATTACTTAAAATGCTACAGCATTGGTACAGTTACTGAGAAGGTCTGTTCAAGAAATTGGCAAACTGGAATGCAACACTATTGCAGGAAATTGTAGATCTTCCCCTCATCCAAAAACAGACGACAAATTCCCTAAAATACCAAAACACCTTTATCACCTTTGGCCCATAAGTTTCAAACTGTTATGTTGATATCCGTGACAAAATTGTGCAAAAAAATGTTACCCTCTTTCAAAATAAAAAGTTAAGTCGATGCTTAATCAGCCTTAACTTGGACAGCCTGATTGTGACATGTCCACGAACGGGGTGTGAGGAGGTCCAGATAGGAGGGCTGAAAAATAAGATGGTAAAAAACAATTGAAAAAGCCTGGAGAGATAGAAAGAGAGATCTGTTTAATTTATATTATTAACCAACAAACAGTTACCACTGTGTAATGGTTTTTCTGTTTTTTTTTTTTTTATTTTAACATCCCAGTGTCCAATTCTCAGAACATCAACAGCCAAGCAGTGGCCAAATGCCTTGTGATAACCTTTTTGTTAGAGTACATACAGTTAGGTCCATAAATATTTGGACAGAGACAACTTTTTTCTAATTTTGGTTCTGTACATGACCACAATGAATTTTAAATGAAACAACTCAGATGCAGTTGAAGTGCAGACTTTCAGCTTTAATTCAGTTGGGTGAACAAAACGATTGCATAAAAATGTGAGGCAACTAAAACATTTTTTAATACAATCCCTTCATTTCAGGGGCTCAAAAGTAATTGGACAATTGACTCAAAGGCTATTTCATGGGCAGGTGTGGGCAAGTCCGTCGTTATGTCATTATCAATTAAGCAGATAAAAGACCTGGAGTTGATTTGAGGTGTGGTGCTTGCATGTGGAAGATTTTGCTGTGAACAGACAACAAAGGAGCTCTCCATGCAGGTGAAAGAAGCCATCCTTAAGCTGTGAACACAGAAAAACCCATTCAAGAAATTGCTACAATATTACGAGTGGCAAAATCTACAGTTTGGTACATCCTGAGAAAGAAAGCAAGCACTGGTGAACTCAGCAATGCAAAAAGACCTGGACGTCCACGGAAGGCAACAGTGGTGGATGATCGCAGAATCATTTCCATGGTGAAGAGAAACCCCTTCACAACAGCCAACCAAGTGAACAACACTCTCCAGGGGGTAAGCGTATCGATATCCAAGTCTACCATAAAGAGAAGACTGCATGAAAGTAAATACAGAGGGTGCACTGCAAGGAGCAAGCCACTCATAAGCCTCAAGAATAGAAAGGCTAGATTGGACTTTGCTAAAGAACATCTAAAAAAGCCAGCGCAGTTCTGGAAAAACATTCTTTGGACAGATGAAACCAAGATCAACCTCTACCAGAATGATGGCAAGAAAAAAGTTTGGAGAAGGCGTGGAACAGCTCATTATCCAAAGCATAGCACATAATCTGTAAAACACAGTGGAGGCAGTGTGATGACTTGGGCATGCATGGCTGCCAGTGGCACTGGGACACTAGTGTTTATTGATGATGTGACACAGGACAGAAGCAGCCGAATGAATTCTGAGGTGTTCAGAGACATCCTGTCTGCTCAAATCCAGCTAAATGCAGTCAAATCGATTGGGCGGCGTTTCATGATACAGATGGACAATGACCCAAAACATACAGCCAAAGCAACCCAGGAGTTTATTAAAGCAAAGAAGTGGAAAATTCTTGAATGGCCAAGTCAGTCACCTGATCTTAACCCAACTGAGCAGGCATTTCACTTGTTGAAGACTAAACTTCAGACAGAAAGGCCCACAAACAAACATCAACTGAAAGCTGCTGCCATAAAGGCCTGGCAGAGCATTAAAAAGGAGGAAACCCAACATCTGGTGATGTCCAGGAGTTCAAGACTTCAGGCTGTCATTGCCAGCAAAGGGTTTTCAACCAAGTATTAGAAATGAACATTTTATTTCCAGTTATTTAATTTGTCCAATTACTTTTGAGCCCCTGAAATGAAGGGATTGTGTTAAAAAAATGCTTTAGTTGCCTCACATTTTTATGTAATCGTTTTGTTCACCCCACTGAATTAAAGCTGAAAGTCTGCACTTCAACTGCATCTGAGTTGTGTCATTTAAAATTCATTGTGGTAATGTACAGAACCAAAATTAGAAAAAAGTGGTCTCTGTCCAAATATTTATGGACCTAACTGTATAACCTTTGAATTTTCAATCATCAACCCCATCATTATACCAAATAAAGACACATTAGAATTTAACAGTGGTGGTGAAGTGCTGCTGGATCACAGCCACAGACTCAAGGGTTTCAGTCTCCACCTGGTAATTATCCATGTGGAGTCTGCATGGTTTCTCTCTGGGTATTTCAGTTTTATTCCTACATCTCCAAAATGTGCAATATTACTGGAATTTGTAAATTGTCTCAATTGTTGTGTGCAATGATGGGGACTGGCACCCACCATGAGGCCAGTTCCTGCTTTGTGCACAATGTGCTTAGAACTGGCACTGGCCCCTTTGACCCTAAACAAGGTTAGACAAGCTCAAAATCAGGCACGTAGCCAAACTGCTAAATGTCATTTTGTATTTTGAACATACAATACCTCATCTTCCTCTTACACATATAAAGTGTCTTCACAAAGTATTCACACCCTTTCAATATTTGCTATGTTGCAGCCCGACAATAAAATCATTTAAAAATAATATTTATCACCTCAGTAAACAATACTCAGTATCCCAGAATGGCAAAGTAAAAACAGGATTTGCAAAAATAATCACATTGACATAAGGTTTCAGAACCTTTACTCAATATTTAGTTGAAGACCCTTATAGGGCACACTGTAGACCACCTAGAGGTAGCAGTGAATGATAGAATTAAAACAAAACTGAGTGTCATTATGAACAATGTTGCACATCCTCTCTCTGACACACCAACACTGAGGACTTTAACAGAACAAATCATTCAGCAGAAGTGTGTCAAGAAATGCTACTGGGGGCTCCATTATACCAACAGCCATATGCCTGCATAATGCCTCACTGGGGCTGCCAAGTAAGATGTTTTCTTTCTTTTAAATTTTCTTGCATTAAAGTCATTCCAGTGTTTGTATATTTATTTATTCAAATAGATTATGTAAAAAAAGCCAAAATTTCCCCCTGGGAACAAATAAAGTTCAATCTATGTTTGGCAGCGATTATAGCTGGGCGTCTTCTTGGGTTAGACATGACAAGCTTTGCACACTGGAGATTTGGGATTTCCTGCAGTTCTTGTTTGCAGACCCTTCAAAGCTCTGTCAGGTTGGATCGAGACTGTCAGTTGACCGCTTTTTTTTTCAGATCTCTCCAGAGATGTTTAATGGAGTTCAAGTCAGGGCTCTGGCTGGGACACTCTTGGACATTCCCAGAGCTAATGCTAAGCCACTTCTGTGTTGTCTTAGCTTTGTGCTTGGGATCATCGTCCTGTTGGATGGTAAACCGTTGGCCCAGTCAGAGGTCCAGGACACTCTGGAGCAGGTTTTCATTAAGGATATCCCTGTATTTTACTCCATTCAGATTAATCTCAACCTTGCCTAGTTTCCCAGTCCCTGTTGTTGAAAAACAGCTCCACAGCATGATGCTGCCACCACTATGCTTTATGGCTAAGTGATGCTCAGAAAAGAGACCAAACAGTTCAATCTTGGTTTCATCAGACCAGGGAATCAGGTTTCTCATTGTTGGCAAGTTCATTATGCACCTTTTAATATACTCAAAGTGGGCTTTCATGTTTGGTCTGGCTACTCTCCCATAAAGCAGCAAATTAATAGAGTGTTGCACTGGTGAGTTTCTTCCATCTCCAACAGTTTCTCTGAAGCTTAGCCAGAGCGAACATCAGTTGGTCTTTGCTGTAATACACACTATCTACTGTACTGTGGGACCTCCTAGAGACAGGTGTGTGCTTTTCCTAATCATATCCAATCAATCAAATTCACCACTGGTAAATAAAAACAAAGTGTAGAAACATCTGAACTAAGATCGATAGAATTGGATCTGCTCGAGTCAGATTTTAAGTCATAGCAAAGGGTCTGAATACTTGTGTCAATGTGGTACTTCGGTTTTTTTTTTTTCATTTTAAATCCACTTGCAAAAATATCTACAATCCTGTTTTTACTCGTCATTCAGGGATGATGAGTGTTGTTTAATAAGGGATGAAAAAACAAAATGATTTCAGCAGAAGGATGCAATATAACAAAATGTGAAAAAGTAAAGGGGTGTGAATATTTCCTGAAGGCACATTAAGTGCTTTTTACTAAAATGTTCCCCATTTAAAAATGTAAATGTGAAGCACATCTGAATAAAGTGGTCCTACATCACAGTATAAATAACAATTGCTCTCTTTCTCTCACTATTGTTTGCACAGTAAAACAAGGATTTAATATATAACAGGATATTTTTTACTCTGCCTTGTGTGATGCTGTAACACATTGCATGTGATCTAAACAACAGGCAGATACATCAACCACCATCCAAAAACCATAAATGCCCATAAAAATTTCCTTCCATTTTGCATTGTTTGCTGTATCAAATATGCTTCTGCAGAGTTCAGCTCACTGTGACCAGTGGCGATTTTACTTCTCACTTTTGTTCTCTGCATTTTATAAAAAATTAATTTTAATAAATTGAATTCTCAGATTCATTTTTTTAATGGATGGGCAATTACTTTAATAAATATGGAAGCGTACTTGGTCATGAATAACAGTAACTCATTTGACTGAGCATGATGGGTGCCTGAGTGAACCCTGTGATGAGGCAGCATCCTGATCAAAGCTCAGTCCTTTCTTGCCAGCCTCTACTCTTCACGACCCTAATGTTTGCCTAAAGCGACTGCTTAGACATCTTTTTTTTTTTTTTTTGTTCTTTATTTCACCTTATACAATTTCTTGTATTAGGAATTTGTTAGTTTTCGCATACCCCTTGGGGTCAGAGCGCAGGGTCAGCCATTGTACAGCGCCCCTGGAGCAATTACAGGTTAAGGGTCTTGCTCAAGGGCCCAGCAGAGTAGGATCTCTTTTGGCAGTGACGGGGATTCGAACCAGCAACCTTCTGGATACCAGCGCAGATCCTTAGCCTCAGAGCCACCACTCCGCCCCTTTAATGACTTTGACGCGTTCATTATTTCATTTTCAAAGTCCAAGTGATAAAAACAAACAATTTTCGCTTCCCTTTTGCAGAATATTAACATAACACCAGAACAGAAAATATACTTACATTCTGAAGTGGACAATAATGATGGGCATACCATTCCTGAGAGTACAAACACAGCAAGACACCCTGACCCAGAAACAAGGATGTCCACATGATCACATTCCAAATGGGACCTTTTCTCCGGTCATGAAGAATAAAGTTAAAGAGCACTGAAAGTATAAAACAAAGTGGATCTCAGCAGAAATGTTTGAATGGAAGGTCCAAGTGTATTTTCTACTCAAAGAATAGATCTTCATGTTTCCCCGCACTTTCATTTTTTTTTCCAATCATTTCACTCTTTATAATAATTCAAAATTCTCTTTGCCGAAAACTGAAAACTAAATCACAAACTAAAATGTCTCCTACATATTCAGCCTTTTTGCTACTAATGTAAAAAATTAACTTCTAAGCCATTGTTGAAGAAGTTCTAGATGGTGAAATTCCCATTAATATCTTTGATACTTTAGGATATGATTATCTAATTTTGAATAGTGAGTGTTTCAGAATTGATGTTGTATGAAAGAATGGATTTTAAGATCAATTCAAGAGGAATTAAATCAAATCTAAAAGAAAAAGAACGATAGTGACCTCAAGAAATAAAAGAAAAAGGGTATACTGAACCATGCAAATAGAGGAGAGACCTCTCGAATTAATATGCATGTCTCATTTTTGTCCTTATGTTTGACACGCCCTCCATCTCGAAGGTGTGCAGTGTAATACTGGCCTGCTGGATCACAGCTGGTCTTTCTTTTTGCTTTGTGTTGTTCTGCCTTCTGAAAAATGCAATAGTCGGATATTTTGATTTGTACAAGAAACAGAATTACTTGCACCTTTGGAATGCTTTGAAAGGCTAACTCTCACTTATTGTTTTCTTACTTACTTATTAATAGTTTGTGCAGTTTGCTCTCTTAATTGTAGCCTAATAAGGATGATTATTATGATAGGAGCAAGAGCAAATGTCACTGAATGCTTCAGTTGTCACAGCCACTAGTGTAGCCATTATCAAAACAACAATTTAAATTACCACAACATCTGAAAAAGCAAAATGAAAATCTTGATGAAAAAATCAAAATTACTAAATTATCTCCACATATATTACATAAACGCTTCCTTCATTATAACAAACATTTAGCAAAACCGGTTTTGCCATTTCTGGATTGTTATCTACACACTGGATCCAGGTGGTATCAGCAAGCTTAATTAAGGTAGGAATCTAATTAAAGGTAAAAGTTAGTTGGGATGAAAATCACAACCACATAAGCCCTCGGAACTGAACAAAATAATCACAGCAAAAAGTGATTATAACTGTCTGAGAGGCTGAGTTCAGTCATTAGGAGGATGAACTTAGATGCTGCCTTCCACTGAGCGAAGTACTGTGGGTAGCAGGAAGAAAGAGAAAGCATGGTTGTTTCCACTGTCTGCTTAAGCATTTGCACTTCACAAAGTTAGAGAGTTCCTTAGAAATAGTGTGCGTCAAACGAAGCAACGCAAGTTGTTTGTTTGTTTTTTGTTTGTATTATTATAATAGTTACGCTTGTAATTTCATTACCACTGTAAAACGTCTCTCAATACAGTAATCCCTCGCTATATCGCGCTTCGCCTTTCGCGGCTTCACTCTATCGCGGATTTTATATGTAAGCACATTTAAATATCTGCGGTGGGTTGGCACCCTGCCCAGGATTGGTTCCTGCCTTGTGCCCTGTGTTGGCTGGGATTGGCTCCAGCAGACCCCCGTGACCCTGTGTTCGGATTCAGCGGGTTGGAAAATGGATGGATATTTAAATATATATCGCAGATTTTTTGCTGGTCCACGGATTTCTGCAGACAATGGGTCTTTTAATTTCTGGTACATGCTTCCTCAGTTGGTTTGCTCAGTTGATTTCATACAAGGGACGCTATTGGCAGATGGCTGAGAAGCTACCCAACTTACTTTTCTCTCTCTCTTGCGCTGACTTTCTCTGATCCTGACGTAGGGGGATTGAGCAGGGGGGCTGTTCGCACACCTAGACGACACGGACGCTCGTCTAAAAATGCTGAAAGATTATCTTCACGTTGCTACCTTCTGTGTGCAGCTGCTTCTTGAAGCGACATACTGCACGGTGCTTCGCATACTTAAAAGCTCGAAGGGCACGTATTGATTTTTGCTTGTTTGTTTTTATCTGTCTCTCTCTCTGCCCCTGACGGAGGGGGTGTGAGCTGCCGCCTTCAACAGCTTTGTGCCGCGGTGCTTCACATACTTAAAAGCCAAACAGCCCTACTGATTTGTTTGCTTTTCTCTCTGACATTTTGTGCTCCTGACACGCACTCCTTTGAAGAGGAAGATATGTTTGCATTCTTTTAATTGTGAGACGGAACTGTCATCTCTGTCTTGTCATGGAGCACAGTTTAAACTTTTGAAAAAGAGACAAATGTTTGTTTGCAGTGTTTGAATAGCGTTCCTGCCTCTCTACAACCTCCTGTGTTTCTGCGCAAATCTGTGACCCAAGCATGACAATATAAAAATAACTATATAAACATATGGTTTCTACTTCGCGGATTTTCTTATTTCGCGGGTGGCTCTGGAACGCAACCCCCACGATGGAGGAGGGATTACTGTAGTGCCTTTAGTTATAAAGGTGCCATCCAGTGGCCAACTTCAGTATTGAAACTTTAAGATTAATATTTGTGTAAGATTTGCAACGTGAGTTTCCTTTATGTGTAATTTGAGAACTAAGAATAGATCTACTTTATTTTTTTTATTGTACACACACTTATATGTACATCTTAATCTGCAAATTAAAGTTTGGATTTGAAATCTACTTTCCAAGTGTTTTAATGGACACTCTACTGCAAATGCCAACTATTCTCGCATAACCAGAAGTCGTCCTTTATTTGTTTCTCTATTTCAATAACTCGTTGTTGTTATAGTATAACAGTGCAGACAAAACCATTCATCTTCCTTTAAATGTTTCTTGTTCATCAAGAACACATCTTTCAGGTATTACCAGTATGACAGGTTTTAATCACATACAGTAAGAAACACTTGCAAGATGTAAGAAATGTGTGATTATTAATCACTGTACAAAAATAAAGATCTTGTAAGTAAATAAATGAGGTTTAAACTTACTTCCAAAACACATGAACAGGCAGAATAGGACTGGATAAAAAAATCCAAAGCAAATGGCGAGAGCATATTCATGAACAACAGCAGACACGGTGAAGACAGAGAGCATGGCAGCTGCACGGAATCGTTTTCCAAATATCTTATCACATATTGAAGAAGAGATGCATAAAAAATACGAAACAAAAACAACAAAATTATTTATTCAATATAAAACAAAACTATTTTCATAAAAATTGTATCAATATATTTAGAAGATTAATAAAAAAATTAACCTAAAGTGAAGAATTAGGTACAGTAGTCTGTAAGCAATTGTGCAAAATTTCCTGAATAGCATTCTTATACAACCAAAACACTAAGGTGACATGAAGCCAGACTTTAAGTTACCTTAAGTATTGTATATACACACTGCATTTTCTCTCTGAATACCCTTGTCCGTTATTAAGCATTATGGTACTCTTTAAAAACTCCACGTTTCCTTGTCCTCAGGGTATTATGGCTTTATACTCTAACCAAAGCTCTGTAATCCTCCGTCACTGAATGAGCGTCTACTGGAGACGAAATACTAAATGAATTTTAACAGTTGTAAAAATTAAACCTTCTTCTTGCAACCTAACAAAATTTTTTTACTTTGTGGATTATTTATTTATGAATTTTTCTTTTACTATTTATGTTGCTTTCTTGTAAATGCTTTTGTACTATGCTTTTAGGTATGAGTTCCATAAATAAGTAATTATTATTATAACAAGAAGAAACTGAATTTCAAATATTTTTTCAAATAACAAAGAATTAATTATTTTGTGGATGATAAAAATTAAGATCCTGTCATAGATGGCAAAATTAGTGAAAACAAGTGAATACAGTCATTGTACTGCATTACACAGAAGGCATATTATGCAAAAAATAATCTAAAATACCAGCAGGATTCAGCTTGGTGGTATTTTTGTAATTACCACATCTCCTCGTCTAGAGATAAAAACAAACAAATCCTTTCAGCTTTACGATTTTCCAGTAAGAAAAACTATTCCCTGTTGTCATAAGTGCAAGCATTTGAAGCTTCCAAACAAAAACACTAGTATCGCTTACAAAACAAAAAGCAGTTACGCCTCTAGGCAGGAATTTTCTACATTATGGAAAACCAAAGACGAGTCAAATTGTTGTGTGTTAGACAAGAGACAAGATTCAATTCTAATAGTGAAGGAAATATACAATGTAAAAGAATGAATTTAGGAGACTTGCATGTCAATAGCATCTTGTATAACATTATTAAACAACACAACTTCCCGTAACTGTTAAAAAAAATATATTAAAATGTCTTATATACAGCAAATTTAGAAAGTTTTTAAACACCTTAACTTTCTACACAATTCATTGTGTTGGAAACTTAATTTTAAATTGGTACATTTACCATTTTTGCCCATCAATCTACACTGAATAACCCATTAAGACATAGTAAAAACATTTTTTTACTATGTATTTTTAGCATTCCTTCTATCAAGTTTGTTAGCCTTCAAGGATCATGGGTAGTGACAGTTTAACAAGATGGAAGCCAGCCTTTGATGGGATACGAGTCTTTTGCAGTGCAGTCTGGCGTATGTGTATTATCAACTACAATCTGTACATTATAATTTATTTATTTTATTTTGGATTGCTTAATTAAAATAATGCATTCCAACTCTACAAATGTGCAAGCCACCACTTTGGATGTAGATGAGATATCACAGACAGATATTTGATATGTCACAGCATAATTTAAGCATAACTGAGGCATATTCCAGACTTGCATAAGTTTCTGCCAATATTTAATACTGATCCCATATGGCAGTTAAGAAAAATGAATTAATGAATGAATATTTGCATAATAAAATCAGCACATTAGCTATTATGTACTTGATTAAAGAGAAAATTCATACTTCATATTTCATCAAGCTGCATTTTGTAAATTTATTTTTCCTTTCAATCTATATAGTCAAGGGTTTAAAGTAACACTTATTTATATGTAGATAGGATACATCTGCCTATTCAGCTACTGTCTTTTTTGTCCTCCTCATTCACTTGCGATGGCTATTTAGCTTTCCCACATTCTTTAATTTATGGTGTAAAATTATCCTGCATTACATTAAGTATAATTTAAAATTTAAGTCACTGCAATTCAAATGGCCCTGTATATTTTTGTTTTTGTGCACAGTGGTAGTTGTAGTACTGCTGCCTCGCAGTAAGAAGATGTGGGTTCGTATCCCAGGTGCTCCATATGTGAATTTTTCATGTTCTCCCAGTGTCTCCGTGGGTTTCTTCCGGACGCTCCAGTTACTTCCCACTGTGCAAAGACATGCATGTTAGGTGAACTGGCGATGCTAAATTAGCACTAGTGTGAGTTTGGTGTGTGGGTAGGTGGGTGTGTTGCCAGTGTGTGTTTGCCCTGAGTTGGCCTGACACCCTGTCCAGGGTTTGTTACTGCCTTGTGTCATATGCTAGCTGGGATAGGCTCCTGCACCCCAATCCCCTAGGACCCAGATCTGGATTATGCAAGTTAGGAAATTACATTTTTAATATATTTTTTTTTTTTTTTTATGATCCATTTGCCCTGACAAGGATCATTATTTAAGCAAAGTATATTTGCTTTATTGAACATTAACCTATTGTGTGGGGAACGTGGATAGTCACAGTTGAGCAGTGGCTATTGTTTAGGTGCAGCTTGTAAGATTTTTCCTGGGAATTTATTTTCCTCCCACACCCTGATGATATGTGTATCATACTAATTTATGACTCTGTGCATTCCTGGAGCAAGCATGGGACTGAATGTACCCTGTGATAGACTAGCATCCCACCCATGGTGGACTCAGGAAATTCAAATGGCACACTCTTACCCAAAGAAAATCTCGGTAAGCATAGTAATATAGCCAGTCATGGACAACAACATTCCAGGTCCGATAGTAGTTGGCAAATGAGGTCGAATTCCACCAGTCCTAAAAAGTCAGAGGGTTTAAAAAAAAATCAGAACAGTAATCAATATGAGAATAAAAGTAGGTTAACACCACTATAGAAATTTTGTTATTAAAGGACAACAAATCTGTAGGAAACTTCTCGTTTTTTTTTATAACTAAGACTAACAATACATTTAAAAAAAAAAGCATTCAGTATTGCAGGTCTGCAACGGACGTTCTTTCCCACATATTAAAACCTCATCAGCCAGAAAAGACTTTGAGAACTGTAAAATGTGTGTAAATAAGTTCAATATTAGGCCTACAACTTGGTGGCTCGGAGGCTAAGGATCTGTGCTGGTATCTAGAAGATTGCCGGTTCGAATCCCCGTCACTGCCAAAAGAGATCCTACTCTGCTGGGCCCTTGAGCAAGACCTTTCACCTTCAATTGCTCCAGGGGTGCTGTACAATGGCTGACCCTGTGCTCTGGTATGTGAAAACTAACAAATTCCTAATACAAGAAATTGTATAAGGCAAAATAAAGAATAAAGAACAAAAACTTATAAATTACTTAGTTGGCCTCACTAGCTTTTCTACCTTAACACTCTGCCTTTCCCTGCAACATAAAAAGGAACACTTATCGACTTGGCACCAAATTACACTTTCGCTTGCCATCCATTTATCAAGGCGAGTCTGTGTAAACATGGCCATAAATATAACGTCTGTGCTCTTGTGTTATACAGAATTAGTGTGATTGATTATTGATACTAAGAATCTGTTTCTACATTACTTGGTGTATATTATGTCCATACAATGCACACATTATATTCAAAAGATTGCCACTTTTATCATAGACACTGTAACAGTTTAGAACTTTGTGAATAGCTGATTCATTAAGCTATGATACTTAGTTTACCACTTTGTGGCTGAGCTGGGAAAAGAGATGGTTTATGCTTGAAGCTAGATGGAAGTAATCTGTAATGGATGTGGCGTAGCCCTGCTACAATATTAATATAAATGTTTTTCACACAAAAAGCAGCTCAAATGTTCAGGTGGTGTTGGGCTTATGCAGCATTTTCTAACACTGGATCGCTATTAGATTAATGGCTCTACTAAATATGTCACATGGGACTGCATTATGTTTCCAAAATTGTGCAGTGCTACAAGCCTACTCTCAGAGAAGTGCATTATATGAATTCTAAACAGTATATGCATGAGCCAAGAGTGATGCAGGAAAAGTCACTGCTTGCTAAAAACAACACCTACACTGACAATAGAGGATATGGACAAGTACAGGCACAGCATGTAAATTAAAAAAACACCCTTCATCATCGCCATGTTAACACAATTTACATTACAATGCAATTTGGATTTGTAACTAGGCATAATTATATACAGTGGAACCTCGGTTTGTGAGCATAATTCCTTCCGGAAACGTGCTCGTAGTCCAAAGCACTCGTATATCAAAGTGAATTTCCCCATAAGAAATAATGGAAACTCAGATGATTTGTTCCACAACCCAAAACTATTCATATAAAAATGATTAATGCAAAATATAAAGTAAAAATACATAAAACAAATTAACCTGCACTTTACCTTTGAAAAGAATCATGGCTGGTGTGAGTGAGTTTCTAAACTCTTGTGGGATTCCACCTAATGGGACGACACGCAGAAGAGTGTCCCAAAGCAATTGCAGTCTCCCAGCGCTGTAGCAGTTCGCCGTAAAAGTGAATCCGAAAAGATCGCGGACATGCTATAAGCGCCTGCCGTCAATGGGTGATACAAGGAACAAGGAACGTTATAAATGCGCAGGGCCCTGCCTGACTGCTGTGTCTGTTTCAAGCTGAATAAAGCTGGTGTTGCTAAAGTACAGAGACTCAGCTTTATGTTTTAGTGTGCAAGACGGGGACTCGCACCTAACAGCACACACAAGCGCGTGCGTGCGCACACACACATACACACACGAGCGAGCGCGTTGCGCACACACACACACGAGCAAGCATACACACATACACGCGCGCACACACAGTCACAATGCTAATGCTGTAGTAAACAGTATACGCTCATATGGATGTTTACTATGAGTGAGGCACACCGACTCAGACAGAGAATAGGAGGCGATTGCCCACAATCCCGCAGCGAGAGAGAGAAGAACCATCAGCTCAGTTGTGATCACATGACGCTCGGCAGACAGAGTATACATACTACTCGTACTGCAAGACCTCGTTCGTTTATCAAGTCAAAATTTATTAAAAATTTTTGCTCGTCTTGCAAAACACTCGTAAACCAAATTACTCGCAAACCGAGGTTCCACTGTACTGGGAAAACTAGATGTCCCATAGCCTATATGAAATACTCTAACACGAGGCTAATTTCAGCTTACTGCTTTCAGCAACAAGAGCTAGTTAAAGCTAATAAAGATAAAGACAACTGCATAGAAATATTTTCTTGATGGCATGGATCTTGCAGCATCCTTTAAAGCTATGAGAGTGACTGTGAAGTAAGGAGTGTTAAATAAAATATAAGGAATATTCTTACCTTATAAAACATTCTGTCTGCAAATCGTAGCATCTCTGCAAATGCATTTAGCCAGCAGTGAAGGAATGCAAAAAATGCCAGAAACAAAATCAGAACACCTGCAAAAAATATACCAGTAAGAAATGTTAGCATCAGATTTAAAATACGTGTACACTTTGTTATTACTTCTCAGGCATAACCATAGGCACCCTTGAAAACTCAAACTTTTTAATAATGTAATTGACCTATTAGACATTTTATTTGCTACATAAAAATCGGCCACTCTGAGTGGCACAGTGGTTACTGCTGCTGCCTCACAGCAACAGAGTTCTATGAATAAAAGCCTGGAATCAGTTAATTTTGTAAACTGCAGTCCATTGAAAAATGCAGATCACACACACACACCAACACGCTCACTCACTGGATGATTAGCCAGTGTTGCCATACATCATTACTTTCACTCCACCTGTCCTAATAAGGGTCACAGTAGCAATAAGTTGAACAGATCTGAAAAGGACACCCTATACTCAGCAACATCTTCTAACACTTTCTAGGGAGATGTTGGGAGCTTCCAGGTCAGCTGGCAGGTACTGTGCCTGTGCCTGAGTCTTCTCCCAATTAATCTTGCTTTGTATACCTTCCTCACCCTATCATGATGATTTTAAAAGACAAGCATGTTACTGGGGAGAAATTGTAAAGGGTAAGCAAGGACAAAAAAAAAAAAAAAAAATCAACTTGAACTGTGGTGAGCAGAGAGTCGGCAGCTCCAGATGCTATGGCACCATGTCACACTTATGATGCTCTTTACTAATAAACTAGCAAGGGCAAAATCAATCAAAATATAATGAAAATATGCAAAATTAAGTGAATACAAAGTTTCAGTACTAGTGTTCAGAACTTAATCAACATACAGTTGGGTCACTACACAATCATCTTCATTACAACTGTAAATGCTTAAATGCACTGCTCTATAAATCACTACTGTAATTGCTTTATAAATGTTCAAGACCATTTCCTAGGATTCTCTTGCTTTATCATCTCTATATATAAAATCCAAGGTCTGTCTGTCTGTATGCCTGTCTGCTTTTCACAAGAGAACTACTCTTGTAGTCTATTATGTTTTTTCTATAATTTGCTTGAACATTCTGGTTGATTTTGCAACCTCTCTCATTGCGCTAAGTATCATAGTTCACTTGCGGTACCGATTTATTTACGCGAATCCGAGAGAGACGCAGCGTACAGAGGGGAGGGATGCAGGGCCCTGCTCACTCAAGCGCCAGCCTCGGGGCATGTAACTTACATCCGCTTAGCTACCGTACGAGAGAACTACTTAACGGAATTAGATCGGGCTTTTTTCTAAAATTTGCTTGAATATTCCGGTTGACTTTGCGACATCTCTCATTGCGCTAAGAATCATAGTTCGCTTGCAGGAGCGATATATTCGCACTAATCCGAGACAGAGGCTGCAGACCGAGGGGAGGGGGAAGCGCAACATCTGAAGTAGGGAGCCGGGCAGGGCCCTCCTCGCTGTCCTGTTTCACTTCTACGTGGGCAAAGGCGCAGGAGACGACTAGCTATGCGATATTCCTAAAAATGAAAAAGAAGAACTACCTGCTCTTTTTGTTGCATTGAAAGATAGAAAACAAATTGAACTTAAAATTTCCAAGTTCTGAGGTATAATGACTAAGCTAATGAACTGTAGACCACAAGGATATCCCCTCAACATTGACCATGACCAGTTTATTTAACCTGCCAATGACTACGTCCAACAAGTGTGTGGCATGGAATTACAGTACTCAGTAGCCAACATGGTGCAGATATTCATTATTTGTCCTAAATGTCATTTTTCACCGAGGTTTGGTGATGGGATCAGATTCAGATTCTATGATGTTCAAAACATTGAGAAAAGTGGATTTTAACATGATCCCTCTATGTGTGTGTGTGTGTAAAATCAGAATTGATTTTCATGTCTTAAAATTACAGTTTATGTTAGAAACTTGTGTCTTTCTGTGTTCTTGTAGGACTACAACCTAGTAAAGATACAAAACTTTAGAACAAGCAGTTTCCACGATGTCCCCACTGAACATAGGTCAATTTTATTATTATCGTTATAGGTCTCTATCTTTTTCAAAAAAGTTGCACCATATATCTCTTTTTTACAAGTTGCAGAGTATTTATTTTGGTCCAGTACTTCTCTCCACATCCTTTAAAAACCATTTGACTTACGTTCAACAACAACTACTGTACAAACTGTTTAACTTAATTGGAATTTTTGCAGTTTGCTCCATTTAGCCATGAGGTCAGGCCTACCGAGTTGCAAAATTCTACATGAATAGATTTTGAGATACTTAAATTATTTAAATATACATACACGCACACAAGATTCTCACACACTCAAAAGTTATTCATAAATGACAAAAGCTGACAAATCGTTTGCCCTACCAGAGCATATGATGAAGAGGAAGAAATGAACTTATAAACATACACCACATTAAAGATTGACATAGACAGCAAAATCAGTCACCCATGTAGTAGTCGCTCTATCTATGCAGATTGCTTATGTCATTTAACCCAATTTAACCCAATGCAGTGTTTCTGAACCTTTGAGGTGTTGTGACACACTTTTTCCCCCATGTAACTTTTTTTTTGTCTTGGTGACTCAAGTGTGATTGTCAGAGCTTCTCACTGGGTGATTCAAGCACAATCGTCGAAGCTGTGTGGGTAGGCCCCACTTAGTAATTCAAGTATGTTTGTCAGAGTGGTAGTGGTGGTTAATCACTCCTTGGTGATTCAGCTGCAATTGTTGGAGCAGCGATTTGCCATGACCCACTGCCATTACAAATAAAACAAACTCGTGACCCAGCAGCTGGAAACAGAGTAATAGTCTGTCCCAAACTGCTTAATTTTAAATTAAATATTATTTACATTGTTTAAATTGATTCAATTTCATGTTTATTTTACTATACATTTAACTGTGCACATAATAAATATAAGTTAATGTACTGGATTGTATATTACACAGTGCATTCTGTTGTATTGTATAGTAAAATCTTCTGTTGACTAATTTCTTATAGGATCACTAAAGTGATGGACGTACTGTATGAGTCATTCTATACTAATTGTTTTTAGTTTTAATTGCTACAAGGAAGTTAAGTTTGGATAAATACAATATGAACTGCCCTAAAACATTATGCTTAACTCTTTCATGGCTGATGTCAACTTTTGTCAAAATTCAGGAGTAGAGGACGGTAATCAGCTGTAAACTGCAACAAAACTCACCCTTACGTTATAGTTCGACTTTTTGCTAGAAGGAAAAAGTTACATAGCTTTGTTGATTTTACCTCGATTCCCTACGTGTGCAGGAGTAGTGAAGAGCAAACAACCTCTAAAATGGCGCCAACATCTGGCGAGAGACCAAAGCGAATGTGCAAAGCAAAATACTCCATGAACGTTTCACGTAATTTCGTTGAATAGGATTTGTCAGACTCTGAGTTTGATACAAGTGATATGGAGATGGAGATCAAAAACGAAAGTGAGGTACCAGCATCATCTGATCGGTCCCCAACTGATGAACACTTTCATATAGCTGATGCACCATCAGCAGTGTTTGCATGGGAGGACCACCACGTATGATGAGAAGAGATACAAATCAGATTGCGTCACACTGCTACTGCCTCCCAGCTGCTGTGCGAAGACAGCCAGCCCACCATGCATTCCTGCTGATATTCGAGGTGCCCCCAATACAGCCACTGCCGCCACAGATGCTGAACATGCGCCAACAGCAGTCACAGCACATAGCAAAAGACATTTTATGTTGACTTATGTGTGAAACCATTGCTTTGTGGGCTTTCAGAAAACTGTATTTTTTGGAAAAAATATTCAGCCCTCAAAGAGTTAATTTATATGACACCGTACTAGATACTGTATAGAGGGAAAAGGCAAAATATAAATGTAAAACAATTTTCCAATAAAATACATACATAAAAATGTATGACGATGAGGCCATACAAGAAAATGAACTTAGTAGTGTTTAAAATCAAGGTCTGTTAAGGAGTGTTCTTACCTGGGAGAATCGAATTAAACACACAGAGCACCGTCACCTTTAGGTTAAAAGGCTGAAGACTTATGTTTCTGAACTGAGGAATGCATAACCGCATAAATACATAGTACACATAGAACAGGCAGCCCAAAAACTGAAAAAATAAAATATGTATTTTTATTGCAAATAGTAAGGATAACCACCAAAAAAAAGCAACAATGTGAACATTAAACACAAGGAAAAGCATTTATATTATATTTTTCCAGCTAACAAAACTGAAACAATACAATTTGCTACAACCCTGCAGGAAACACCTCCTAACGCAGAGTTTCTGTGAAAGTTTAGCACTTTGCTATACAATCCCAATGAAATGTGGATAATCCAGCATCTTTCAAGAAAACTCAAGGACAATTTAGATCTAACTAATAATTAAACTTTGAATGTAGTGGTGCTGCGGTTTGAAAATGTGTTTATTTCCAGGTTAGAAAGCATCAGAGCTGTGATAACTCTGTCAGCGATATGCTGATAACATATTGGGCAGGGCTACTCAGTTGCAGTCCAGGAAGTCTGCAGTGGATGCTGATTTTCGCTTTACCCAGTTTTTTTTTTTGTTTTTTAATTTCAACCCGTTTACTTACTATTAAAGCAATATTTTCTTTCAGGCACAGTTTTAGTAAACTTGTTTGTTACAATTCAGGGCCTTTAATTGCCTATTGTAGTTATAAACTGTTGCATTTCAGTTTTAATTGTTGCCTCTTGTAGCTTATCATCAGTTAATAATGTGGTACAAATGACAAAAGAACCAGCAGCTCTCCAGCTAACGTGCTTCTCTTTAAACCTGTGTACACACATCATGAAGCAACTGTGTTAGTACAATGTTTTGAAATAGTGAGAGAAAGGGCAGACCACTAAACTTATGGATAATATTCTCAGGAAAACAAACAAAAAAAAATGTAATTTTTGTCTTAGAAGAATGAAAGCGCTAACGGACCATATAATAAAATGCCAAGTATCTGTTAGGCCTGGTTTCTAATTACGAAACTGATTGGAAGGAAAGCTTGCAGCCACTGCGGACCTCCAGGACCATAAATGAGTACCACCAATACAGAGTCCCAATATCAATACTACGGTGATTAGTGTATGGAAACTCACACATACTTGATCACTAATCTTCGTCTAAATTCAAACTTACATGTGTCAGAGATAAAGAAAAAGATGGGAAGGAGGTGGTTTTAAAGTGAAATAATATGAAATGCAGAATGCAAAGTTCTGGTACAATTGCCTCTTGCTCTTGATCATTTGTTTGGGCAAATTTTCATAAAATTGCACTGCAATCCTATTAAAATAATTGGCACACCAGAGAACTGAAATTGTATTCCTTGCACTAGATTTAATTTTCATATTCTGGTCAGATTTGGGAGATTGCATAAAGACATCACTGCACACTGATTAATTATACTTTATACACATATACATACAGTTGTGCTTGAAAGTTTGTGAACCCTTTAGAATTTTCTATATTTCTGCATAAATATGACCTAAAACATCATCAGATTTTCACTCAAGTCCTAAAAGTAGATAAAGAGAAACCAGTTAAACAAATGAGACAAAAATATTATACTTGGTCATTTATTTATTGAGGAAAATGATCGAATATTGCATATTTGTGAGTGGCAAAAGTACGTGAACCTCTAGGATTAGCAGTTAGTTTGAAGGTGAAATTCGAGTCAGGTGTTTTCAATCAATGGGATGACAATCAGGTGTGAGTGGGCACCCTGTGTTATTTAAAGAACAGGGGTCTATCAAAGTCTGCTCTTCACAACACGTTTGTGGAAGTGTATCATGGCATTAACAAAGGAGAATTCTGAGGACCTCAGAAAAAGGGTTGTTGATGCTCATCAGGCTGGAAAAGGTTACAAAACCATCTCTAAAGAGTTTGGACTCCAGCAATCCACAGTCAGACAGATTGTGTACAAATGGAGGAAATTCAAGACCATTGTTACCCTCCCCAGGAGTGGTCGACCAACAAAGATCACTCCAAGAGCAAGGCGTGTAATAGTCGGCGAGGTCACAAAGGACCCCAGGGTAACTTCTAAGCAACTGAAGGCCTCTCTCACATTGGCTAATGTTCATGTTCATAAGTCCACCATCAGGAGAACACTGAACAACAATGGTGTGCATGGCAGGGTTGCAAGGAGAAAGCCACTGCTCTCCAAAAAAAACATTGCTGCTCGTCTGCACTTTGCTAAAGATCACGTGGACAAACCAGAAGGCTATGTTTTGTGGACGGATGAGACCAAAATAAAACTTTTTGGTTTAAATGAAAAGCATAATGTTTGGAGAAAGGAAAACACTGCATTCCAGCATAAGAACCTTATCCCATCTGTGAAACATGCTGGTGGTAGTATCATGGTCTAGGCCTGTTTTGCTGCATCTGCGCCAGGACGGCTTGCCTTCATTGATGGAACAATTAATTCTGAATTATATCAGAGAATTCAAAAGGAAAACGTCAGGACTTCTGTCCATGAACTGAATCTCAAGAGAAGGTGGGACATGCAGCAAGACAACGACCCTAAGCACACAAGTCGTTCTACCAAAGAATGGTTAAAGAAGAATAAAGTTAATGTTTTGGAATGGCCAAGTCAAAGTCCTGACCTTAATCCAATTGAAATGTTGTGGAAGGACCTGAAGTGAGCAGTTAATGCAAGGAAACCCACCAGCATCCCAGAGTTGAAGCTGTTCTGTATGGAGGAATGGGCAAAAATTCCTCCAAGCCGGTGTGCAGGACTGATTAACAGTTACCAGAAACGTTTAGTTGCAGTTATTGCTGCAAAGGGTGGGCAAAGGTTCACATACTTTTGCCACTCACAAATATGTAATATTCGATCATTTTCCTTAATAAATAAATGACTAATTATAATATTTGTGTCTCATTTGTTTAACTGGTTTCTCTTTATCTACTTTTAGGACTTGAATGAAAATCTGATGATGTTTTGGGTAATATTTATGCAGAAATATAGAAAATTCCAAAGGGTTCACAAACTTTCAAGCACACCATTACATAATCTGTTAGAATGTGGATTTAAAGCCAACTATAAGAAATTACATTGGTTTCAGTAAATTAACAACAGATAATAATTCACCTTTGACTTTATGTTATTAGTTCAGAAATATACAAGGATTAGCACCATTTCTTGAAAAATTGCTGATGTCCATGCATACTGCTTTATATGCCAGTGCCTGCAATATGTTTATAATATTTAGTGTGTTATTTCTTGTCAATACAGTGTCTTACTGGTTATTCCCGATAGTTCCTGGAGTGCAATTTTTATCCTATCTTGTGTGAAGTTTGACATGTTCTTGTATTTTTTACTTGGGTTTCTCCAGGTATATCCTGACTGCAGGTTATGGTTGGTTCGAGTTGTAAAATGGCCTAATGTAAAGTGTACAGGTGTTTACTGTATGCCCTGCAATTATAGAAGAAAAATTTTTAATGCATTGCATGGCTTGTAGGCTTTACTTTTTTGTTTAAAAGCTGACTAAAGCCAAGTCAAGAGAAGTTAAAATATGTATGCTATGCTTTATGGACATTTTAAAAGGAAGTGGTTGGTCAGATGTCTGCTAGGAATAGACTACACATTAGGTCAGGGCTAGGTTATGCTGTACATAATTAACTTCCTGAATCTGCTGGGAATTTTAGGGAAATGAGTAGTGTCTCTGCTACTAGAGATTTTACAGAGTTTCTTTCACTTCTTTTTTTGTAAATTACGTCATCTAAACATCTATAAAGAGAAAGTAGCTTGGATGAATTAGTCAGAAACGTCTGTTGAACTGCCATGGCTCCTTGATGGCTTTCTCCAATAAAGCCGTTATACCGATATAGTGGCTCCAGTTCTTTAAGAAAGGTCAATTGCCTCCAAACAATGAACTATTGGCAAGCATAGAGATGATCCTGGTCAGCACTCAACAGTGCCAGGAGAGTCATTTTGCCCCCAAAAGACCCTGAACTTTCAGAAAGTGAATGAAAAAAATAATTATTAATGAGAAACAAACTACAAGAAAGATGTGTAAAATCCATGATGAGCACAAAGAGATTAAAAACGTTTAAGAACATACCTGTAAAAATTTTGTACCAACATAACCCCATCTGATCACTGGATTTCTGTAATTAAAAATTAAAGCAACATATGAATTAAATGAGGACACTTGCTTTTTTCAGTCAGTAGTTTACTGTAAAATACCTGCTCCTGTCATCTTACTTTCTTGCTGTTAAATTCCGATATTGATCAAACCACCCTCCCCTAACTCAACAGCCTCTAGTTACTTCCGTAGAATTCTCAATTATTTTCTAGACCAGCAAAGAAGAGTAACCTTTCAGAGTACTCTGGTGTCCTTCATGTAAATAAGCACAATGAATTAAGTCATACACTGCTCATTCCAGCAATGATTGTGTATTCTACTACAAATTTAGAAGAACTTCAAACCTTATGATGAACAGAATAGAAAAGTAGTAACATCAATGAACAATTAAGAGTGATGGTTAACCAGACAGACATTTTAAATCAAATAGTGAAGAACACCCACAAAAGCACAACAAACAAAAAAATGCCATTTTTCCTAGTGTTACCTGGGATAGTTGTCTCGGTAAATGAGAGTTGGCGCAAAAAGGAAATATAAGTATTGAGATATCTGAGGCATCACAGTCAAGTCTAAAAAAATTATAAAAAATACATTAGTAAACATGATTCTGAATTAATTACTCATGTCATATACAGTCATATGAAAAAGTTTGGGAACCCCTCTCAGCCTGCATAATAACTTACTTTCAACAAAAAAAGATAACAGTGGTATGTCTTTCATTTCCTAGGAACATCTGAGTACTGGGGTGTTTTCCGAACAAAGATTTTTAGTGAAGCAGTATTTAGTTGTATGAAATTAAATGTGAAAAACTGGCTGTGCAAAAATGTGGGTCCCCTTGTCATTGTGCTGATTTGAATGCCTGTCACTGCTCAATGCTGATTACTTACAACACCAAATTGGTTGGATGAGCTCATTAAGCCTTGAACTTCATAGACAGGTGTGTCCCATCATGAGATATAAAGGTATTTAAGGTGGTCAATTACAAGTTGTGCTTCCTTCCCTTTGACTCTCCTCTGAAGAGTGACAGCCTGGGATCCTCAAAGCAACTCTCAAAAGATCTGAAAGCAAAGATTGTTGAGTCTCCTGGTTTAGGGGAAGACTACAAAAAGCCATCTCAGAGGTTTAAACTTTCAGTTTCAACTGTAAGGAATGTAATCAGGAAATGGAAGGCCACAGGCACAGTTGCTGTTAAACCCAGCAGGTCTGGCAGCCCAAGAAAAATACAGGAGTGGCATATACGCAGGTTTGTGAGAATGGTTACAGACAACCCACAGATCACCTCCAAAGACCTGCAAGAACATCTTGCTGCAGATGGTGTATCTGTACATCGTTCTACAATCCAGCGCAATTTGCACAAAGAACATCTGTATGGCAGGGTGATGAGAAAGAAGCCCTTTCTGCACTCACGCCACAAACAGAGTCGCTTGTTGTATGCCAATGCTCATTTAGACAAGCCAGATTCATTTTGGAACAAAGTGCTTTGGACTGATGAGACAAAAATTGAGTTATTTGGTCATAACAAAAAGCGCTTTGCATGGCGGAAGAAGAACACCGCATTCCAAGAAAAACACCTGCTACCTACTGTCAAATTTGGTGGAGGTCCCATCATGCTGTGGGGCTGTGTGGGTAATTCAGGAACTGGGGCCCTTGTTAAAGTCGAGGGTCAGATGAATTCAACCCAATATCAACAAATTCTTCAGGATAATGTTCAAGCATCAGTCACAAAGCTGAAATTACGCAGGGGTTGGATATTCCAACAAGACAATGACCCAAAACACAGTTCAAAATCTACAAAGGCATTCATGCAGACGGAGAAGTACAATGTTCTGGAATGGCCGTCACAGTCCCCTGACTTGAATATCATCGAAAATCTATGGGATGATTTGAAGCAGGCTGTCCATGCTCGATAACTATCAAATTTAACTGAACTGGAGAGATTTTGTATGGAAGAATGGTCAACAATACCTCCATCCAGAAACCAGACACTCGTCAAAGGCTATAGGAGGACAGCATCTAGAGGCTGTTAGATTCGCAAAAGGAGGCTCAACTAAGTATTGATGTCATATCTCTGTTGGGGTGCCCAAATGTACGCCACTGTCTAATTTTGTTATGATGCATATTGCATATTTTCTGTTAATCCAATAAACTTAATGTCACTGCTGAAATACTACGGTTTCCATAAGGCATGTCAGATATTAAAAGGAAGTTGCTACTTTGAAAGCTCAGCAAATGAGAAACAAAAATCCAAAGAATTAAGAGAGGCTCCCAAACTTTTTCATATGACTCTAGATATAGAGTTTATCAAGAACATTATGCCTTCGGTCTTTACATAACAGTCTTTCACTGTACTAATTTTAACACATTTAGAATGGAATTTAAAAAATAAGTACCACCTCAAATTAAAAGACAGCCTTTCTTGTAATCTTGACAAAAAAACAAGCAGCATTAATTCTAATCATGTACTCACTGGATTTCTCCTTCCCAGAAGACAGCACTTTGGGGACATTTTCTCTGATAAAAGAATGGGTTTTCATTATGAGGCGTACCTTCAAATGCAAATTGGAACAGAACTTCTCGTTAAACGTTTAATTAGAAATGTTTTGCTTAAAAAAATTTTAAAAATCAATTTTCTATAGCATGGTATAAAAAAATGTTTTCATTTGAGTCTATAATGCAGATTGACTTTAAACTTATAATTGAAAAATAGCAAAATTAAATACAAGAAATTTTGAAATACTTTTCATTCTAATTTTACTTAAAAGAAGCAAAGTGATATAAACAATAAATTCAGAAAAATATATTGAATTAACTTATGAATTGCAAAAAAATAAATGTTGCATTGGTGTCTAAAGATACAGTGGATTCAGAAAGTATTCAGACATCTTCAGTTTTTTTTTTTTTTTTAATTAATGTATTTTCTATTTTGGCCAATCAATGTATTATACTCAATCATCCATAATGACAAAGTGAAGACAGGTTTTCAGAAAATTCTACAAATTTATTATCAAGATAAAATCAACCTCTCGTTCATGGAAATATTCAGATCCTTAATTCAGTACTTTGTAGGGGCATCTTTGGCAGCAATTATAGCTTTAAGTCTTCTTGGGTAAAGCCAATGTTGTATTACATGACTTCTAGTTGTAAGGTATGTTAGACTGAATGACTGCAGTTGCTGATCTTGCCGCTGGACCATGTCAATTTACACAATTGAAAATCACTGGGTATGTCACTTTTAGCGACATCTTGCTGACCTTCCAGCAGAGTCGTGCTCATCACTTTTTCCGACAGCCAATAGCGTGCTGACAGAGCCAATGCCGTAAGAATGGTTAACAGCTAGGGCGAGTGCAGCAGCCATCTTGGCTCTTTACTCCACTCTGTCATATAAAACACAAGACAGACTAGTTTCTCTTCCATTTTGTAAGGTTCAAAACAACTGCATTCCTGCATTAATGCATTTTACTTCTGGATAAGCATTCATTGGCTGTAAACTCTCATGCAAACAACCCCACCCTAATAACTAAAGACAAAAATCAAACCTGTTTCATTTGTCAGAGGGAGTCCTGGACTAACTGGAGTGAGTTGGTAGGCATGTCACATAGATGACTTCAAGAATGTGTGCCAACTGCCTCTGACTCACTAAGATTATGTAAATGAATAATACGTAGTAATAATAATAATACATTTTATTTATATAGCATCTTTCCCATGAAGGCTACATTGGAAAAATCACTTGAAAGTTTGTCAAATATGACATGACCTCAAATCTTCACAAGCTTTGCACACCAGGAATTGAAGTTTATCCCATTCTTCCTAGTAGATCCTCTTAACCTGGTTTAGATTGGATAGGAATTGTCTATAAACTGCCATCTTCATGTCTCTGGGATTTGAATATTTTCTAAATTCACTGAAAGTGATCAGAATTTGCTATTGCATACTGTATGCCTGTGTATTAATAGAGAAATATCAATACTCAATTGGACTGACTGTTTCTACAGGAATTAGTCACAACTGGAAACTGTATCACATTTGTTCCTGTATCATTCAAATAATAAAAAATTCGGACGCGGGTATCAGTAGGCTTAATGCCCTAAGAACGTATTTACCTGAACTATTCCATAACATTTCAGTAATTATTTACCACTCTGATGTTGATCTTTCTGATCATAAAAAAGGCCAATATGATAGCAACTGCAAGAAGAATTCATAACTAATTGTTACGGTTTTTGAGGGTTCCTTTAGAATCCCTCTTTCTCTTGCACGATTTGGCTCAAAAACTAATCAGCACATCGTCATCTCATAAAAAGCTTAAGTTTCGAGTTTGGTATTTTTCCATCCAGCTATTTTAGCTCTAGACCATCCTCCAGAAACTGTGACATACCCACACACACACACACCACCGATCATGAAGATATTGATGTGTTCAGTATCCTAACACGTCGAAATCCGTTGAAAAGCAGAGATCTAAATTCTAGGTCAATCTAAAGCTTTTGCTCCTCCCCCATAGATGATAGGTTATGGTGGGGGAGGGCGCAAAGCAAAACACATTACTTTGCTTCCAAAAAACCAATGAATGATATAAATTTTATTTTGTAGATCGATGGGTAAAAACGGAAAACGAAAGTGTCTAAATTTTTTTGGAATGTTTTCCAACTTTAATTCAGGACGTCTGTTGGGTAGATCTGAGTGCACAAGACAAATTAATATGCATAACAGAGATGCTCATAAAGTTACAATAGTCCAATCTGTACTAGGACAGTTCTACCTTTGAGCTTTGTGTCCAAGACAATCATGAAATCAACAGATCATCACATGTACTTGTAGTCAGTGCAAGCAGGAACCCAGAGGTCATATAACTTAAATATATGAACTTTGAGCTGGTAACAAGATATGCTGCCTCTGTATTTTGAAAATAAATTAAAAAAAAAAAAAAAAGTAAAAATATTTTTTTTTATAAAATGCTGTTTGGTTTTATACAATGAAGTGCTAAATTCACACTATGATGAATGCACAGCAGAAATGCCAATTTATGAACATAACTGCTGCATTATTTTTTCTAAACTGGTGCCTTAAACCTGAACACCTTAATGTATATCAAAAAAGTAAAGAAAATAACAAAAAAAACATGTGCTCCTTTCTGCATTAATTTTTCAAAAACGCTGTTGAATTTTTTTTTTCTTGTTATGGACTGGAAAAAATAACTTTAGTTAAAAACATAAAATGTTCTTCCTGGTTTATTTGTAAAGGAACAACACTGTAATTAAATTTAACACCATAATAGAGTGGCAAACAGTGACATGATCAGCACTATGATCAGAATGAACAACAGAGAGATCAAACATTCCAGTATTACTGCTTTGGCCTAGCTGTATTATTACTAACTCAATCATTCCTTCCATGTAGAGTGCACTATTTCACATTGCACAGATTGCAATTATGCTGCAATTCATGGATCCACTGAAAACTGATCTCATCACAGTAAATATGTCATCAATATGGCCTCTTATGTTTGGAGTGCACTACCTGCCAATGTAGCGTATGGAAGGTTAGTGTGTTGCAAATGGACATATTAGTTAAGCTGAACTGATATTTAATTGAAGTTTTCAGGAACTTAAGTGTTTTGTCAAAATATTTTAGTGGTAAAAGGACAAATAGCACCATTAACTAACCTGTTCCAGAATGATGATAAACCGGGAAGCTGGTGGGAAGTTATTCCTGAGGACAACATAGGTTGGCAAAAACCCAAGGACTACGGTTTGAAAAATCAAAAAGAGAGTACCAGCCCACAAACAACTCAGCCCTTTGAACCGTGCTGAACGATACTGACGTGCCCACTGGTGAAGCAATGCGTACGGAATGGTGAATGTCGACAGGAACATGCATAGCCAAGTTGATACCACCAAAGGAAAATTGCCAAAGGCATAAACGAGAAGACTGAAATCTAGAACAAGCCTGTAAAAAAAAAAATAAAATAACAAAAATTAGGAAACATATTAACTAATCTCGACAAACAATTTAATTACTTATTAACCAACTGAATGTATTAATACAAAACTAACAAATCACTTATAAAGCAGTCGTGAAAAAATACTCCTTTACCTACAAAATTGACATGAATTAAATAGAATGTTTATGTATCATTCACAGTGAGGATCAACTACTTAAGAATCTGCTGAAAACCATTGAGCTTCTACAAAACTACATCATGCTGCAGACAAGATTATTTATTTATTGACATGTAATGTACTTTACAAACAATACACATCTGACAATTCAAATGAAAGGAATGCAATTTCAGAATAAATGTGTGCATGCAGAAACTAATACAGAGTGCAATATACATGTACAGTAGCAACCTGTACTTGAGCAATTATATTTTTTATGTTAAATAAACATTTTAGCTCTACATAATATTGTGTCTAAAACTGCACTACCTTCTTCATATAAATCTATCAGATTTTGGTAGAAAACAAACAGAAGTCGGCAGCACAGTGGTGCAGTGGGTAGCACTGCTGCCTCACAGTTAGGAGACCCGGGTTCGCTTCCCAGGTCCTCCCTGCATGGAGTTTGCATGTTCTCCCCGTGTCTGCATGGGTTTCCTCTGGGTGCTCCGGTTTCCTCCCACAGTCCAAAGATACGCAGGTTAGGCGCACTGGCGATTCTAAATTGTCCCTAGTGTGTGCTTGGTATGTGCGTGCGTGCCCTGCAGTTGGCTGGCGCCCTGCCCGGGGTTTGTTTCCTGCCTTGCACCCTGTGTTGGCTGGGATTGACTCCAGCAGACCCCCGTAACCCTTTAGTTAGAATATAGCGGGTTGGATAATGGATGGATGGACAAACAGAAGTCTAAATAAACTGCTCCCCGATTCCTGCCTGCAGGAAGACACGAAGTCCATCAGGGAATTGCGTCAGTACCAATTTTTTATTTTTTTTGTCTTTTCTGTTAAGGCCGGCAGCATACTACAAAACTTTGTTAGACAGCATGTTAACCTTAACAAGTATAGTTGGTCGATGTCACAATGTATGAATAGGAAATCGTGTTAGTGACGGATGGTACGAATGCCAAACGGCTTCTCACCACTGTTTAAAATTTCCAAAGTAATGGAATATTGCCACCCAACTAATCTGCCGTCTGACAGCACTGGTGGCTTCACCAATGTTGTCCCTGTATGTTGAATTCAGCCACAGTCTCTGTCTGTCTTTTTCTTTTTTTCAAACCTGAGACATCAGACAGACAAGCCATTCTTCTGTTTTTGTGAGTCAAAACACCCACTTTTCTTCTTTCCTTGCAGTCATACTGTGTGCATTGCACTTCTGGTTGAGAACCACTGGATGTCCGCTCTTTCACATACGCACAAAAGAATTCTAGCCATATAATTAAAGACAAACAAAAAAAATAAACCTGCTTGATTTATTTTTTTGTGACTAGTCACAGATTTCTATGACTGAGTCATTGGGGTTGACATACTAAGTGACTGGATGTCAGAGAAAGCCACTGTAACTACCAGACTAAGATTGTGTAAATGAAGGTTATGACTGAAAATCATTGAAAAAGTCAGTGTTTGTGATGCAATTACTTAGTACATTTTCCTTAATTTTTCACTTAAGTAGTGTGATGGGGCTTAACAGATACTATTATCACTTCTGTTAAATCACAATGGTATATTTCCATCATTAATTTACTGCTTTACTGATGCAAAACAGTGAATGAGTTAAAACTGTGTACCTTTGAATTCAGAAAAGACCGTTCTTCCAGCGAGTGTCTGCCGATAATAAGGAAACAGTAAAGACTAATTCCACAAGGCTTGAATTTAAGCTTTGCTGAATCTATTTATAATGTCTCTGTTATCTCAGTTATGGATATAACTGTTAATTGTCACATTTATAATATTTCTAAATCCTGCTTTCCCAAGTTTAAATATATTGTGGACTAAAGGTGTTTTTTTTAACTGTAAAATTTTGAAAGTCATTTCTTTGTTTCAGTCATAATTGAATTATAATATTTTACTGTTTGGCTGCTGAAGCAGTCTGTTTCAACTTTTCACTCAATACAAAACACAGAAAGAGGGATCAAGATTTTTATAATGACATCAAATTCACAAACAATTTTGACATTTTAATGCCAGGCACTATGCATCTACTGCATGATGTATATGCATAATTTTCAACTTATCAACACAGAAAGGGAAATTATTTCCCTCTCAGATTTGAATACTGATGTACTAGAATGCATCAGGCGATTCATCATTAAAGTAGTTGGTGATTTGTGCAGACAGGGAGCTATATTGGGAGAACACTGATAATGTTTCGAGTGCAGGACTTCTCTGGTAAGTGTGATTTCAATTTCAAGAACATCTAGTAAAGTGTTTTTTAGCAAAACATTCCAGGTTAATAAATAATGTGAGAATTGAAAGCTAGTAAGCATATCTGTTTGATAATTGAGATCTTCATCTAAAATGTTTTAAATTGCATATATATTAGCTGTAAGAGCCACTCTTAGTGATATAATGGTCAAGCTATCTGCACAAGTCAGGAAGGAACAGGTGCTATTGTTGGAGCCCAGTGTTGTACTTGAGCTCTAACCATATTCTATCTCAGATCACATTAGACATGCACCTCTATTCTTTAGTAGTGAAAAGGTACCTGCTGTTTAACCATGTGGATTAATTATACAGTAATCCCTCGCTATATCGCGCTTCGCCTTTCGCGGCTTCACTCCATCGCGGATTTTATATGTAAGCATATTTAAATATATATCGCGGATTTTTCGCTGCTTCGCGGGTTTCTGCGGACAATGGGTCTTTTAATTTCTGGTACATGCTTCCTCAGTTGGTTTGCCCAGTTGATTTCATACAAGGGACGCTATTGGCAGATGGCTGAGAAGCTACCCAGCTTACTTTTCTCTTTCTTTTGCGCTGACTTTCTGTGATCCTGACGTAGGGGGATTGAGCAGGGGGGCTGTTCACACACCTAGACGATACGGACGCTCATCTAAAAATGCTGAAAGATTATCTTCACGTTGTGATCTTTTGTGCAGCTGCTTCCTGAAACGACATGCTGCACGGAGCTTCGCATACTTAAAAGCTCGAAGGGCACGTATTGATTTCTGATTGAAAAACAAACTCTGTCTCACTTTGTCTGCTCCTGACGGAGGGGGTGTGAGCTGCCGCCTTCAACAGCTTTGTGCCGGTGGTGCTTCACATACTTAAAAGAAAAACAGCCCTATTGATCTGTTTGCTTTTCTCTCTATCTCTGTGACAGTCACTGCTCCTGACAAGCACTCCTTTGAAGAGGAAGATATGTTTGCATTCTTTTAATTGTGAGACGGAACTGTCATCTCTGTCTTGTCATGGAGCACAGTTTAAACTTTTGAAAAAGAGACAAATGTTTGTTTGCAGTGTTTGAATAAAGTTCATGTCTCTCTACAACCTCCTGTGTTTCTGCGCAAATCTGTGACCCAAGCATGACAATATAAAAATAACTATATAAACATATGGTTTCTACTTCGCAGATTTTCTTATTTCGCGGGTGGCTCTGGAACGCAACCCCCGCGATAGAGGAGGGATTACTGTATACTTTAATGGATGCAAGGACTGTCATTATTATTTATAATTATTTCCTTATAATAATTAACTGCTGCATATCAACATGCCAGAAACCTATAGTCAGTAACATGGCTGCAATTAACAAAGGAGGACATGAATTATCATTCTCTTTCACCTTATTTCAATGATACCACTGAATTTGTTTAGTTCTTCAGTAAGAATAAATAGAGTGGATTTCTGAAGAACATTTTAAATATTATGACTATTGGGTTCCCCCCTGCTCGCTTCGCTCGCCAGCCACTTTGCATCTCTGCCACTGGCGTTGTGAAGAGGGGGGCTGAGTACACCCCAAGGAGACATGGTTGCTCTTCCGAAACCCCCTCTTAAACAGTAATACAATGGGAAACAAACAGTTTTTTTTTAACCTCCTCTTTGCTCGATCAGCTACTTGCTTGCTGCTGCTTCCATGCCACGTGATCTGCATCTCGTATGGCGCTTCGAACATTTAAATGCCTGTAGAGCAGCTGTCCTACCTTTTGTGTTTTATTTCCGGCCCCGGGTGTGGTTAAATCTTTTGGCACAAAGTCTCGTCTCGCGGGGCGCGAGTTCTTGATATTTTTTAGTTTATAATTTAAAAACAGAATAAGAATCTGAAAATCTAACAACATCACATTAAAGTTCAATATATTCTGAAAAGAATGATACCAAACATATATATGTAGGTTTTAAAATAAGCCCGAAAAATGTGACATAAAAACGTCACCATTGCACTTTTAGGTTTAGGACTTATATAGAGTAGATATCAATTTTATACATATGCATACTCTGGTATATATACAGTATATTGCTACCATAAGAATAAAGAATCTCTACCAGCCTCTCCCAAAATATGGTGCAGGCTTGAACATGTGATAAGTTGCCCTCCTCATCTTTCTAGCCATTTCACAGTCTATAGGATGCTTTTCTTATCTAGGGACTATTGCAGCCTTGTGTTAAAAATTAATATAACAGTCAATATCCCAAAATGACAACGCAAACACAGGATATCAGATAGTTTTTTTGTAAACAAATTAAAAATTAAAGAAATGAAATATTATCACATTGACACAAATATTTGGACCCTTTGCTAGGACAATAGAAAATTACTTCAGGTGCATCTCAATCTATTGATCGTCATTGAGATGTTTTTACACCTTGTTTAGAATCTACATGTGGTTAATTCGATTGATTGGACATGGTTAGGAAAGGCACATGCTTGTCTATAGAAGGTCTCACAGTTGACAATGTTGTATCAGAGCAAAATTCAAGTCATGAGGTGGAAAGAATTGCCTGCAAAGCTTTGAGACAAGATTGTGTTGAGGCACAGATCTGGGGAAGGTTACAAAAAAAATCCCTGCAACATTGAAGGTTCCCAAGAGTACAGTTGCCTTCATAATTTTTAAATGGAAGACCATTCTCTTAGAGGCGACCACCCAGCTGAACTAAGCAATCATGGGAGAAGGGCAATGGTAAGAGAGGTGACCAAGGACCTGAAGGTCACTCTGGCTGAGCATCAGAGAACTTCTGTGAAGACTACAGAAACTTACAGAAGAACAACAATCACTGCAACACTCCCCCAATCCAGTCTTTATGCCAGAGTCGCTACACAGAAGTTTCTTCTCAATAAAAGGCACATGGAAGCCCACTTGGAGTTTGAAAAAAGGCACCTCACTCTCAGACTTTGAAAAATAAGATTCTATGGTCTGATGAAACCAAGAAAAAACCAACATGACTGAAGGAAACCAGGCAATGCTTATCAATTGTGCAATACAATTCAAGTGGTGAAGTATGGCAGTTGCAGCATCATGCTGAGGGGTTGTTTCTCGCCAGCTAGGAGTGCAAGACTAGGTAGGTTTGGGGGAAAGCTGTACAGAACAAAGTAGTATCCATAATCAAAACTTGCTCCAGAGTCCTCAAGATATCATACTGGGCCAAAAATTCACCTACCAACAAGCCAATGACCCTAAAGCTCAAAACAAAGAAAACACAGGAGTGGATTAGGGACAACTATGGGAATAGTCTCGAGTTGCCCAGCCAGAGACTGAATTTGAACCCCATCGAACATTTTTGGAGAGACCTGAAAATAGCTGTCCAAAAGTGTCCATCCAACCTGAAAGAACTCGAGAAGATATGCAGAGAGGATTTTCAGAAAAATCTCCAAAATCAGGTGTGCAAAGCTTGTCATGTCATACCCAAAAAGACTCCAAAGGTGTAATCGCTGCCAAAGGTATTTCAACAAAGCACTGAGTAAATGGTCTGAATACTTGTGTTAATGTGGTATTTCAGTGTTTTACTTTTACTAAATCTGCAAAAAACGTCTAAAATTCTATTTTCATTTTGTCATTCTGGGGTATTCAGTGTTGCTTGATGTGGGGAGAAAACAAACCAAAATTGTTTTACCACAAGGCTTCAACATAACAAAGTGTGAACAAATGTGAAGAGGTCTAAACACTTCAGGAATGTACCAGATATACTGAACTCTTTACAGAGTCACTCAGAACAATTATTTAAAAGAAATCTAGGATACAATAGAAAGGCTATAGAATACAGTATATAGTTAAATTGATAAGTAAAAGCTTTTATTACTGATAGCTTAGTGTAGGTCACCATCAAGCCAAAATCTACATAGAGTGATTAAGCCTTGGTATAATCTTTCTATAACAAGTAAATACAGCTGTTTATAAAATAAAAGGTATAAGAGGATACGTTTATACCTTTAGTGTATTGCATTAAAAAAAAGTAACATTAGTAACATGATATGTAATAGTTTTTTAAGAAGAGATTGAAACATCCTAGTAGTGTAAAACATTTTCTCTTTTTTAAAAAATGCCTAGAGCAGTACAATTTGGTGGGTTTGGCCATTACTGTACATGTTAAATATCTAGCCTAACATAGCTGAGGTTTGTAATCATTCTACCAAAATTTAGCAAGTTTAATGAAAGTAAATTGTAAACGTTTTGTTCTGGGCAAGAACCCAGTGAAACTGTAACAGGCAGCTATGAAACCATCCATCCATCCATCCATTTTCCAACCCGCTGAATCCGAACACAGGGTCACGGGGGTCTGCTGGAGCCAATCCCAGCCAACACAGGGCACAAGGCAGGGAACCAATCCCGGGCAGGGTGCCAACCCACCGCAGGACACACACAAACACACCCACACACCAAGCACACACTAGGGCCAATTTAGAATCGCCAATCCACCTAACCTGCATGTCTTTGGACTGTGGGAGGAAACGCTATGAAACCAATTGCACAAAAAGATTCCATCATAGTAGAAATGTAGTGGATGAATGCCCAAAAATCATATTTCTAATATGTTTATTTTAAAGCAGCTTGACTAAATTTGAGCTTATGTCAGCTGTTGCTTGGCATTACTAATTTTAGATGAATTACATATCTGCTTCAAATATGCAAACACAAGGCCAAACTACAACATCTCTTCAAGCCAACTTTTTCACTATGCTGAATCCCAACTTCAGCTGCTCCTCGTGCACAATCTGTTGTGACTCTTAGTAATCATCAAAATCAAATCTCAGTATAGAGTGCCCAGAGTGACAGAAAAGACACAAATTAAGATATTTATATTACCTTCCTTCATCTATAAAGTCCACAACAAGAGTACTGATGATGAAAAGGATAAGAAGAGCAATGAACATGTGGTAGATGGTACGAATATGGTTCACCTCAAACAGCTCACTGTTACAAGAAAAAATAAATTAATTAATAAATAAAATAAAGTAGTATGAATTAAATAAATGCAATGTCATAACAATACTGGACCAAATCAAAATACAGCTTATATGTTTTATAATGTACATTTTAAACAATATATAAGATAAATAAATTCAGATAGCATAGTTTGATTTTTGTTTTTTTTTTTTAATATGAAAGATTGTTTAACCAAATTATATAGTGTACATATTTTTGACAGATTAAAATAATTTGCTTCAGAAGTACTTCAAACAACCACACCTATAAAATGGTAGTGATGTCAGGCATGGCCACAAGACACCAGTGTTGTCTGTTAACACAGGCATGAGAAGAAGTGTAGAATACCTGTTGAACAATAAATTCTTGTGAGGTAGTTCATTGGAATATTTTACTTTCTAAATTAGATTTAGGCTATTCACTTTTATAAAATGCACACCAATACAATTTGTATTTTGAACTTTCATGCTTTTTAGAAGTTTCAAATTGTGGCTAAAAGATTATGCAATATTATCCATTTCTCATGCACCGTTTACCTGTGCCTGCTTTGTCCAGTTCAGCAAAATGATGACCACAGCACATTTAAGCAGGATCAAGATGCACATACTTTTAAACTTTGATTTTGAGTAAATATTAGTCTAATCCAATTTAAATAGTTATTGAACATGACATTTAGCTATATCCTGTCCACTGCCAGTATTCTCTTGCTTAAATTGAAACTATTTTGAAATTTTGCAGTTTAAAGAAATGCTAGACCCAAAAATGATATTTATATTTTACATATGTTGTAGTGATGGCTCAAAATGGAGAGAAAAATATTTAGGTCTTAACAGAACTTAATAGTGACCAATATCGTACAACAGCAAATGATGTGAAAAACATCCAAGGGGGATTTGGGGGAAAAGAACAAAAAAAATCTCTCATTACTCCTTTTGCATAATCCACTTGTCCATTATCTAGTCGTTATGCTCAAAACATCCAAAATTCATGCTTTTTTGCTAAAATATTTTGATATAGTTACTTCCTGAATTATCAGTATGCACATTAAACAGGAAACCTAAAGTGTTATAAGAATCACTTTTGAACTGAAGACAGGAATTTTGCCCAATGAATTAGGGGGAGAGGTGGATCTTCAAGTTAATCCGATGAGGTTTTAGGTTTCCTTTTTTTGGAACATTAGAACACTCTAGACGAGAACAGGCCAACAAAGCTTGCCAGCCCTATCCACTTATTTCTTCCAAAAAAACATCACGTCGAGTTTTGAAAGTCCCCAACGTCTTACTGTCTACCACACTACTTGGTAGCTTATTCCAAGTGTCTATCGTTCTTTGTGTAAAGAAAAACTTCCTAATGTTTGTGCGAAATTTACCCTTAACAAGTTTCCAACTGTGTCCCCGTGTTCTTGATGAACTCATTTTAAAATAACAGTCTCGATCTACTGGACTAATTCCCTTCATAATTTTAAACACTTCAATCATGTCACCTCTTAATCTTCTTTTGCTTAAACTGTAAAGGCTCAGTTCTTTTAATCTTTCCTCATAATTCAACCCCTGTAGCCCTGGAATCAGCCTAGTCGCTCTTCTCTGGACCTTTTCTAGTCCTGCTATGTCCTTTTTGTAGCCTGGAGACCAAAACTGCACACAGTACTCAAGATGAGGCCTCACCAGTGCATTATAAAAGGTTGAGCAGAACCTCCTGTGACTTGTTTACGTGCATCTTGGTCATTAAGGAAGTAACTATACAACAGTGTTAATAAAACAGCATGCATTTTACATGTTTTGAGTATAATGACTGGATATGTGGATTTTACAAAAGGACTAACAAGATTTTTTTTCCCCCCACTGACATTTTTCACATCATTTGATGTTGTGCAATACTGGCCACCACCGATTTCTGTTATGGCATAAACTTCTCTCTCCATTCCACATGAAAACATGAGGCTAAAAATTTTTCTCAGCCATCACAATAAAGTAAATAACATATCTTTATATATAATATGCTACCGTGGCTGTCCGTTTGTCTGTCCAGGATTTTAAATCACCTGTAGCTCGCAAACCGTTTGACCTATTGACCTGAAATTTGGCACACATATACTACGTGACGTCTACTAGGATGATGATTAACCTCCAAGGTTATTCCTCTTTTCATTTTATTGTAGAAACAACTCTCGGCAGTGGGCGCCAGGACAGCGCATGTGTACGGCACCGTTCTCATCCCTACCACCTTCGCCATCACTTCCCCTACCTCTTCATATCTTAAATCATTCTTGAGGCAGATTGAAGACATAAGTGCCAGCTTAAGTTAAAAAATTAAGGAAAACGTACTAAGTACTTGCAACACAAACACTGACTTAAATCAGTTTTAACGCGAAAAGATGCCGACGAAAGAAGAGAAGAAGCGGGCCGCTAGCGTGGAGAAAAGAAGAGCTGCTCAGGAAGCAGCAAGCGCATCAACCTCTGAGCAAAGGAATGCTAAATGTACAGAGAAAGAGGATGAAAACTAGGAATGCTCAAGTCAAGTGTATTGTGCAGTGTGCCGTTACTAGTAAAAAATATTTTGGATTGAGTATTCCTTTAAGAGTAAAATTTTAAGGTAATTAAACACAGAAGTATTATTACAATTAACTCAGTTAAGCCCTAAATGTTAAAATTAGAATATTTGTAAATAATTTCAGACTGAGGCACTCACTCAAGAAGAGAGCGTCGACTTATAAAAAGTTTTCCTTGTTCCGGGGATGGTCTCAGTTGCCTGTGAAAACAGAAATGTGGGTTAGAATCACTACATTTAAAAAAAAAAATGCATATCGGAACATAGTAGATCTTAGCACTCTTGTAACTTCTCTCTTCACATGCTCCATGCAGAGAAGCATACTTCCTCAGTTCACTACTAAATATTTTTTAGTCAAGTAATTTGAGGAACATGCATATTTTATAAGGGTTCATTTGGCAATCTAATGTACAGTCATTGTGTATTTAGCCCATGGTGTTCCCTTTGCCCTGAAGTTCTTCATTTTTTGACTTTCTGCTGCTTAAGGTATTTATCCAAACCAACAGGCAATATATGTTGTTCACCGTTTACATGACCAGTTACTCTCCTTTTCTTATATGGTTTACCCTGTAAAAGCATATTTCTTTCTATCAAAAACAAAGGCTGGTGCCATTAATCCTTCACAAATCTTCCTTATAATACAGTATTGTCCCTGTTTAGTGACCCAGCACCCTTCTGTATAAGGGCAATTATCTTTACAATCATCTTCTAGAAAAAAAATGGTCTACATCATTAAGTTTGAAAGACAGCTTAACCTTCATTAACTCTTTCAGGGCTGATGTCGACTTCTTTCAAAAGGAGGAGTTGACGATGGTAATCAACAGTAAACTGTGACAAAACCAACCGTTATCTTTTAGTTGGACTCTCGTTGCTAGAAGGAAAGTTAGCTTCATTGGTTTGACCGAGATTTCCTGGGCTCGTGTGAGTAGCAAGGCGCAAACAATAGCAAAAATGGCACTGACATAATGACGAGAGATCAAAGCGAATGCATAAAGCAAAATACTGCGTGGACGAAGTTCTGCCTATTATCTCTGAAGTGGACGATGACTTACCGGACTCTGATTTTGATACAAGTTGATCGAAAATGAATGTGAGGTTCCAGCTTCCAGTTAATCGTGGTGGTGCTGAACAGGTTCATGTAGTTGACACGCCTACAGCAATGTTCGCCAGGAAGACTGCCACTTAACAATGGTAAGAGGTAGAAACCAGATTGCAATGCACTGCGGCCGTGACCCCTGCTGCAGCTGCCGCCCTGGCCACACAAAGACAGCCTGGCAGCAAGCCTGCCACACATTCTTAGCAAACAGGCAACCGCAGCATGCAGCAACAGACGTTTAATGTTGATTTCTATATGAAACCATTGCTTTTCAGAAGCTATGTTTTTTTGAAAAAAATATTCAGCCCTCAAAGAGTTAAGTTAAGCCCGTGGTCTTTGTTAATCAGCCTTTTTCTGGTTTAGGAAGCAGAGGTCTTAGTGATCCCCCTCTTTCATTTTCCTATTTGCATATTGATGCTATTCTTTCTCCAACACTTCCCTCCCCTCTTGAGCTCAGTATGCTTTTTTCAATTCATCCTTATCCTCAGTTTATTGTTCTCCATCCTTAAGAAAATGTTCATTATTGCTCTACTTTATAAAGATTCTCTTGATCTTTTCTTGAACAATACCTACACCTTTTCATTCTTACTTCTGCCTAAAATTTGAGAATGGGCTACACATAGAGAGATACTCTTTTCAATTCCAAAGTAAACTCCTTGATTTGGGCTACTCTATCTTTAGATTCAAATACTCCACTTGAAACAGCGGATTCTTTTCCACCTGAACCCAGTCACAGAAGCCCTCATTTCATGAAGAACCATCTCCATACTATTTGTTATTGGCCTTTTTGCAAGACTTCAACACAGTAAATCCAAAGATCTTTCAACTACACTGGAGATATTGCAAAGAGCAAACACACATCCCATTATTTATCATTTAAAAAATAATTACACCTTGTGTAAGTTAGACATTAAAAATGTTTACAGAGCAAGAACTGCCAAGTTATTACTAAATATTATTATCATAGAAATAAATAGCATCCCACACTTATAAATTATGTTACTTAGTCAAAATTATTTCAATATCACTTTCACAAAGGCAGTCGCATGATGGCCAACAGGCTAGAGCTGCTGTCTCATGGATGCTTTAAATGGCTCCATGAGGATGTGCGCAAAAGTGGGCTCTGTAATATACTTATCACACTTATGGTCGTTTTCTGCCAGATGCTGCCAGGATAGACTCCACCATCTGGGAGCACTGAGCCAGATTAGGTGGTGTAGAGTTCAGCAAATGCAATCACTAATTGGTATGTTACAATGATGTACATTTTAATAGGTTAAGTAGACACCTTATTTTTCCAGATTTACACTTGTGTAGATTTAGCTAGTGTTTACACAAAAATTTAAAAGTAGCTATCTGAAAATATGAGACAGTAGATGAGCTGCAGACCAATGTCCTTTTCAAGTGTAAACATCCAGAGAGACATCAAAAAAACAAGATAAGAGTTGAAGGCCATGCACAATGTGCCAGAATATCCTAGGTACCGAAAGAAAGAGTGGGGAAAAAAGAGGCATATCTGGAATTGTATTGCTAACTGGACATTTGGGTGTAAATAATATGAGAATAAAATGATAAAAATGAGTGAGCAACACTGTCCTTTTGCTGCTTTCTATCATGTCTGCAAGATTTCACATCTGCGTAAGAACTGCCTAGTTGCCAGCTGCTATCATTCTTTCTGTAATAGTTTTGGCTTCATTAGGAAATGTTACTGTTCATGAATAATGAAACATAGTTTAAGGGCAGGGTATCAGTGAACTATTTAAACTTCAATTAAAGGAGAGTGAGAGAGAGTAAAAGAGAGACATAGATAGCCAATTTATTTTGAAAGCACATCTGTTACAATGAACGCCGTAGGTACTGCTAGCTTGTCCTTATGGAATGTACCGTACCTCATCTTGTCTTTCTCTGAAACTGAAGATGCAAACACAGGAGGTGTAGGCTCAAAACTGACGGATTCTTCGATCATAGCTTCAACAAACTCTTGGACTTGAGCATCAAATCGCTTCATCAGGTCCACCCTTAAACTCTGAAAAGGGAAAAATCAGCCAACAAAGAAACATTTGAATAAAGTGTTTACATTTCACATAAAGATTTTGAACTCTTTAAGATTTCAACAATTCTATAAGCTAAAGGGGTGAAACTCATTTTATGGGTCAATTCTAGCCTTCAAAAAAATAAAAATTGCTTACCAAGTAACCCAATTCATCAATTTACTTTATAATTAGATTATCCAATTCAGGGACACTGGGGATCTGCCCAAGCAGACACAGACCCAGCTCTGAATGGGGTGTAAGTTTATCGCAAGACACTCTCTCTCTCTCAAAACACACACACACACTCAAGCTGGAACAATTTATAGTCACTGATATAAAACACGTATTTAGGATTCAGAAGAAACAACAAAAAGAGCAGAAGCATGGGCTATTTGGACTCTTCACCCAGTCAGCAAACCTACAGGAATATGAATATGAGCTCAGTACTCTGGAGATGTGAAGTAGCAGTAATACTAAACACTGCACTGCCTTGCTGCCTCTTCTTGTTAAATTATGATCCGATACATTCACATTATTATGTGTTTTAAATATTAACTTTGAGCAACCAGTCACTGACTCAGAGCCAGTACCAAGTCCAGGGTTGACGTCAGGAAGGGCATGCAGTTGTAAAAGTCTTCTCCAATCCACCCTAAATGACTAGCAAAACAAAGGGTATGTAAAAAAATGTACCTTACAGGTGCCGATATGTAGGACAGAAGTAGATGGAGAAGCGGAATTTGAGGTAAAATGGTTTGGGTTATCTTGAAAACTTGTTGTAAAACTAAAAAAATACATTCATTTTGTTTATAAGAATTTGAATAGCATACAACTCAGTTTTGGGGCATAAGTCATTGAATATGACCATAAGTACTCAGTTACAAAGCTACCAACACACTTAATATTTGCACTCCCACTCATTGCCTTGTCTAAAAAGCACCTCTCTCAAGAGAACAAAATCCACTAATCACAGCATAGTGGTTAAAGCCACATAAATCATGCATGTTCTCAAAACAAAGTTATGGAAAACTCCAGAGAGACAATGTTCATCCAGTTTATTGATATAATTAAAAGCTTTCATCATCTCATCTTCCAACCCGCTGTACCCAATCCCAGGCAGCAGAGGGCACAAGGCAGGAACAAATCCCCATGCAGGGCACCAGTCCACCTCAGGGCACACACTAGGGACAATTTAGGATCGCCAATGCACCTAATCTGCATGTCTTTGCACTGTGAGTGGGAACCCACGCAGACACGGGGAGAACATGCAAACTCCATGCAGGGAGGACCGGGGAAGCGAACCCGGGTCTCCTAACTGCGATGCAGCAGCACTACCCACTGCGCCACCGTGCCACCTTTAAAAGATTTACTAAGCCATATTTTCATTAAAAATGATTCTATAACCTAGCGTTACTAAAGCAAATTAGAAACGTGCTACATTAAAATCTGTCAAGACGCCCTTGCTCTGCAATCAATGCAGTTATTAAATACATTTAAAAGGTAACTTGAGTAAAGAAAGGGGAAGCAGAGTGATGCTCTGGTTAGCACTGAGGGGGTCCAGATTTGATTCCAAACCTGATAATTGTATCTGTAGAGTTTATTTATTCCCCTGGAATTTAGGCTTTCTTCCACATCCTTAAAATTTGCATTCACGTTTAATTCATATTTGACTTTGAAGCAGTATGGGTGGAAAAAGGGAATAAATGCACCCTGCAATGGACAGTGTTTTAAATGATGCTGCCTGCATTGACTATGGTGAAAGTACCCTATAAATTTGATAGATTGATGTATGGATATGTTAATAATGGTGCTAACATAGATAACAGTTTCTGAAGCAGTGATACAATTCACAGAAAATGCGGTTTTAATCCCTGTAGAGTTTATAATCAAAAACAACACCACCCCCCCTCTACAGTTCCCTTGCAACACGGTTCAAAACCTATAAAAATTTCATAGATTGCGTGAACAACAGTACTTGTGATACCTACATAATCCATCCATCCATTTTCCAACCCGCTGAATCCGAACACAGGGTCACAGGGGTCTGCCAGAGCCAATCCCAGCCAACACAGGGCACAAGGCAGGAACCAATCCCGGGCAGGGTGCCAACCCACCGCAGGACACACACAAACACACCCACACACCATGCACACACGAGGGCCAATTTAGAATCGCCAATCCACCTAACCTGCATGTCTTTGGACTGTGGGAGGAAACCGGAGCGCCCGGAGGAAACCCACGCAGACACGGGGAGAACATGCAAACTCCACGCAGGGAGGACCTGGGAAGCGAACCCAGGTCCCCAGGTCTCCCAACTGCGAGGCAGCAGCGCTACCCACAGTGCCACCGTGCCGCCCTACCTACATAATTCCCTCCAATATATATTTATACTGTAAAAGATAGATTTTGAACAGCAGCTTGCATCAATAACCACATTTTAATGTGTGGTGTCTAATTTAAGCCAAACTTTGACATAACTACTACTTTTAGTGTTCTGATCTTGTTGTCCACCAGCTGGGCATACGCTATAAAAGTGCTTTTCTCTTCTACCATTTGGCAGCTTTACTTCATCTCACTATTTTAAACACATGACCTAGATTTTCACTTTAGTGGAATACCCTGGGGCCACTGAAGGGCATTTCCTCTTGAGCCACTTTAGTGGTACTTTGGCCCCATACTGACCACATCCCTGCTGAACAGTGAATCTTTACCAAAGTTTCAACTTTCATATCAAGCTGAAACAAGCAGATTGGCAATATTTAGTAACTAAACTCCATTCATTGTTCCATCAAACTTTAACCAGTTCCTCAGTCCATACCAATGAAAAACATTCACCTCATTATGAATCTGCCCCACTAGACCACTCTGTATTGCTGGTTTAGTGATTTTTTGACATTAACAGTGTAAGGTTTCTGCCAAACATAGCACTTGGAATTTTGCAAAATAGCTCAATGCTGATTTAATTAACCACAAAACCTTTTACAAAATGGTTTATTCGCCAACTGGTTAAGTCGAAATGTGTCTACAGATTATACTTTTAAGTAAATGATAAATTGAAAATAATGAAATAAAGAACTGGACAAACTTGAGATTTCTTAAGTTAAAATATCTTTTATCAATATCACCCAACTATTTTGTGAATCAGAAACATCTGGTTAATTTCTAATTTTATAAAAAAAAGTGTACACTTAGTATGTCAAAAATGATACATTTCTTTAAGCAGACAAATGTAAAGGTGGATTGAATTTTAAAAAATGGACACAAGGTTAACCAGTGCTTACATAGAATTAACGAAAAGCTAAAAAACTTGCATCCTGGACTTTCATAACAAAACCCACTTTTAAAATTGCTACAGTATAGGCACCACATAAAATTCAATATTCAAAATTGTGAAGGCACAGTGCTGTCAGTTATTAACTGATGACAATATATGTCATCAGAGCACTGCTTCAGGTAGTGGCTCTTGGGTGTATCGTTCCGTCATTGTTGAAATTGTTACTATTCGTAATACCGGTACATGTTAGACATACATTTCTTCATGCCAACTGGATGAGACTATAGAAAGGAACAAAGAACACTAAGCACACCTTCTTTTGATCCTGCCCCATAATATTTTGTAATTCTAAGTCTAAGTACCTGGTAATTAGGACCTACCCTTGCCCAGAGGCTTGGTACTGAAAGGAAGGTAAAGCAGGAATCAGCAGAAGAAAATGTTAATACTACTATGTAAAATGGCTACTACTCACTCACAGTATAATTTTTTTCATAACTGCATGCAGCAAATGCAGGGCGGGATTCAGATGCAACACAAAATTGTTAAGTTTTCAGTGATCTTCAGGATGTTATTGAAATACATTATTCACTAATTTTTCAGGTGGTTGGTGTCCTTTAGTTAGTTCTTCATCTGTGTGTTTCTATTCTACAGGCCAGGGTTAGGAAAAAATGTATAAGAATATGTTCGTACTTCTACAAGGAGCACAGCTTGCCATGAAAGCAGGTTAAAGCTTCTTAAGGAAATGTAAAATTGATCGAATTATGAATAAATGTAGGCAGAAACTTAGACACAAACGAGTCTTACCGCGTTCAGTCCCTTATTGAGGAAAACAAAACAGTCCAACATCAAAGCTTGCTAAACTTTATTATCCCAATATTTTTCCCAGAGCATTTTTCACTGTTCTTTCTACTGTTACATATTTAATTAATGGAGAGCTTCTGAATAAAAAAAAAAAAAGATGTGAACTTGTGCCATTATTACTTGCTTAACAGTGGATATGTTTTGCAGGAAATATATGTAAGCACTACCTATCCAAATTACATGTCATATAACAGTTAGTAAATCAATTTACAGCACTACATTTTCTACAAATTTGCCATTACTCAGCAAAAAACAAAAAAAATAAAAATGTAAAATCTTGTAAAGCCAAATGCTCTTATCTAAGCTTTCAATCAGCTTTTCCTAGTGAGGAGCAAGGTGACAACAGGCTAAGTTGGACAAAGCAGGTCACTCAGTCCTTAAATACATTATGCTCAGCTCCTTCTAAGGAATTCTCAAATGTCCTAACAGCAGCTGAAATACAAAAATCTATCCAACATATTCTTTATCTTCCCCTTGGTTTGCTCCCAAGGGGCTCTATCTGGTACACTTCCTGTGAGAAGCGCACCATAGGAATCCTAACTGAGTGCCTAAACATATTCTGGGTCTTCTTGATCAAGAGAAGCGACAATTCTCCCCTGGGGTGAGGGTCCTGTCATACTGCTGAATTCCCTATCCTGTGGTGGAAAGCAAAAATCAGGAAACACACACACAGACCTTATTTCAGTTGTTCAGGCGGATAGATTCATTCTTTTGGCTACTACTCGGTTTTTGTGACCAGAGACAAGGATAAAAATGTAGACTAAGATGTAATTCAAAAATATTTGAGGACATGACTTCCATTTCACCTTACCAGCTTATTATTAGATCTTTGCAACTATCACTGTTGTACCAGTTCATTTTGGTTTCACATTCACTTTGTCCTTTACTAATGAATAAGACTGAAGTGCTTTAACTCTTCTACCTCGAGCAGCTGCTAACCCTTTACCTGTTGTGAGAAAGTAATTTTTCCCCTCTGGGAGAAGACCATGACATCAGATCTGAAGGCACTAATTTGCATCCTAACTGCATCACACTCTAGTCCAAATCACTCCGGTGTATACCAGAGATAATCGGGTCAATGTATGAAACAAAACAACCCTACTTTTATTCTCTGACACTGCAGTTGGCAGATGTTTAAATGTCTACAAGCTTTCAAAAATTATCATTCAATTCTCTTCCTTCACCAATACCAATTTACATAAGTGTTAATCCATCTTTGGAACATTAACAATCACAAGTGACTTGTGCCTATGACAGAGAGCTAATGTTTACACAGTCATTAAGTGAAACAAATGTGAACAGAACGTCAATCCATAGCAAGGCACAAGACGCAAGCCAGGCCAGTTTAGATCGGTCGCCATACTGAATGCTTTTCGATTGTGACAGGGAATTGAACTCCTTTAAGAAAACCCTTGAGGACACTAAAGAACATGCAAAATTTATTATTAGGTTACCCCAACCAGGAGTCAATCAAGCATCCAATCACTGGGAGTAAGCAACTCTAAACTGCAAAAAACTTAAATTATTCAAAAATTAGTAGCTAAGCAATTATTTTTCTCTTGAATAAACATACCATATATACTCACGGATAAGTTCTCCCGCGGATAAGTCGGTACTTGATTTTACAGTATAATTTTTGGTATTTTATAATGTCGGTCGTACAAGTCGAATGCGGAAAACTCACGCTATTGGTACAAGAGAATATGATAGACTAAAGCTCACCTGAGAGAGTAACCATGGAGCACTGCCTTATTTTTCTATGTGAGTGTGGCAATGTGCTGTATCAGCACATGCTCTTAACCTCTCTCTCTATTGTGCCTATGTGACCACAAGGTAATACCCGAACTATTCCAAAGCGACGTTTGCACTGTTTTGTGTTTTTTGTATCTTACACCCTCCTACACCTTTATCATAAGAGCATCCCGTATCTATGATGGAGCGTTCTATCCAAAGAAAATATGAAGATGGTTTTAAATTAAACGTCATTGAAATAGCAAAAGAAATTGGTAACTGCGCTGCTACAACAAAATTCGATGTGTCTGAGAAACTGGTGCAAGATTGGAGAAGGCAAGAAGATGTATAAAAAAAATAAATAAATAAATAATTTAAGGGTCACATTTTTGAATGGGCATATAAGTCAGGGTCTGATTTTATGATCGATTTTTTGGGTTTCAAGACTCGACTTATACGCGAGTATATACGGTAACTGGAGCTGGGACAGTTGTGGTCTTGGCTTCAAAGCAGAGATAGGCAAATATTAAGGTGACTATCTGGTACAAGATTTCTAGGTACATGGGGGAAAAAAATGCATCCGTAAACAAAACAACCTACATTTATTTTATAACGTGTTTATTTCTATTGCAAGCATTAACCCCATCCGTTTTGCAAGCAATAAGACATAATACTAGAGCACAGGTGACTGCCTCAGAGATATTTGTTTAGTAAGTGATAGGAAAAGACAATACTTCACCTCGGTTTTCAACTGCATCTGCCTCTTTTTGGTGATAATGTGCTCTAGATCCATACATCCTTAAAACAAAACAATAAAAAAGTACCATCTATTAAAATCAACATACCAAAACTTAAGCTTTACATTTAAACAGATAAAATACAAAATCTTAAAAATACACACTGGATAAAAGTTGTATCCAAGAGAATTGTTTAATAGTCTATGCATGTTCATTAGGTTTCTTGAACACACCGTTTTTTTCAGTTAAGAGTCACAGGGAACCACAGATGATCCAAACAGCATTATACAATACAACACAATTTATTTTTGTATAGCCCAAAATCACACAAGAAGTATCGCAATGGGCTTTAACAGCCCACCAGCCTTTACTCTCTAAGAAGACAAGGAAAAATTCCCAAAAAAAACCCTTATAGGGGGAAAAAAAATGGAAGAAACCTCGGGAAAGGCAGTCAAACAGAGGCCAGTGGGTGCAGTGGGTGTCAAAAAAAATAAAAAATAAAATAATGGCGCACTGCACAATAACATGCAGTGAATACACTTGACTTGAGCATTCCTTTTTTTCATCCTCTTTCTCTATTCGTTTACCATTCGTTTGCTCAGAGGTTGATGCGCTTGCCACTACCTGAGCAGCTCTTCTTTTCTCCACCCTAGCGGCCCGCTTCTTCGGTCGCCATCATTTTGCGTTAAAACTGATTAAGTCCGTGTTTGTGTTGCAATTACTTAGTACATTTTCCTTACTTTTTCACTTGGCACTTAAGTCTTCAATCTGACTCAGGAATGATTTAAGATATGAAGAGTTAGGGGAAGTGACGGCGAAGGTGGTAGGAATGAGAACGGCGTCCGTAGGCATGTGCTGCACGGCCGCCCTGCTGGTCGCTGCCAAGAATTGATTCTACAATAAAATAAAAATAAAAAGGAGGAATAACCATGGAGGTCAATCATCACCCCGAAAGCGGATAGTAGACGTCACGTAGTATATGTGTACCAAATTTCAGGTCAATAGGTCAAACGGTTTGCGAGCTACAGGCGATTTCAAATCCTGGACAGTCAAACAAACAGCCACAGTAGCGTATTATAGAAGAAGATAGACAGACACATTAGGGATAAGGCAGGAAGCACTGTGGCTGGGATATGAGCTTGGGCTATTTCTCCTCTATTCTGGCTCAGAATATGCACGCTACTGCTAGGATTCAACTTAAACTGATGAAAATGACGTACTTTAGAGATGCAGGCTGAACGGTGTTATGGTTAATATACACTGAAGATTGCTACCAAATACCCATTTTATAAAGCAATCATCTAACTACTGACAAACAATACAACATGAACAATATTGAGTCCAAATGTATGAACAATGGTGCACATCCTGTCTCTGGAACACTACCATTAAATCTTCCAACCAACAAATTATTCAGTACAAGCGTGTCAAGAAGCACAACTTGGGCTCCTTTATTATGTCTCAGTGACTCTGACAGCACTTTATCTTTAGCCAAATCAGAAAATTTTATTTTGTTTTAGTGGTTCTGGTGTGGTTTGTTGTTGGTTATAATATATACAGTATATATTATATTTTGAATTTCTGTAAAAAGCTAAATGTTCCCCTTGGGGCAAATAAAGTGATATCTACTAATGTAAAAGAAAAAATATGGGACAGTAACATTAAAAACCAAACCACTTCTGAACTTTGGTAGGAGTTTAGGCATGTACTAAGATAAACTGTATAACAAATGACTTCAAGATAAAGAGCTGAATTATTGATAAAATGTCACATCATCCACCCTAGTACTGTTGTTTACAGTATGTGTAGTACTATATCAATTACTGTAAATTTAAACAAATGCTAACAAAACCTGAACAATGTTATCTTTATTAGGACGATGTGTTACTGTACTAACAATTAAAGAGAAAGGAAGAGAACAATTCTCCTCAATTAAAGAGAATCGGAAACCTCAAATGTGCCTTAACACAAATTATTCAAGTGGAAAAATACTGTGTTTGGATTGTCACAGCAGATCTAGTTACTTGCTAACACAGATGGCCAGATTATTAATTAATTATTTGTAGGTAGCAAAACCAAAATACAACATGACATTTTCAGACCCACTTAATCCAATTCAGAGTTGCAGGTGACCAGAGACTATTCTGGCAGCATTGACACAAAGCAGGAAACAACACTGGGATGCCGTTACAGGTCAAAATACTAAACAACTATACATTGTACAGATTTGTAAACATTTATTATAATGTATATGTTTGTGCAACATAGTCTATTTGTCACCTTATCTTTGCATACACAAATCTTTTATGAAGATGCAGCAAATTAGCGAGTCATGATCAGCATTTACAGAAAAAGTTTGGATTATGCCATGTCTCTGTAAATTAACGCTAAACTATTTTGTTATTAATCATCTTTGCAGGTCTGTCCATCTTAAATGATTATTTCCAAAATTAACATTAAATGTCCATCTTTATAAGTTATTTCTTGACTTCTCCTTTAAACAAAATACTCACTTTACTCCACTGTATCTGAGAATAGTATGGCTGGTCAGCATGTGTCCCAATGAGGACAGTAGTACTGGATGCAAAAGTTGTAGCCAGACCCAAGTGGGGTGCCAATGAATTGTCGACTTTTTCCAAGATCACGGACTTAAGACATTTGTTGAAAAATCTATACTAATTAATAAAAGGCAAAGCCCTCACTGACTGACTGACTCACTGACTGACTGACTCACTCATCACTAATTGTTCAACTTCCCGTGTAGGTAGAAGGCTGAAATTTGGCAGGCTCATTCCTTGCAGCTTACTTACAAAAGTTAGGCAGGTTTCATTTCGAAATTCTACGTGTAATGGTCATAACTGGAACCTGTTTTTTGTCCATATACTCTAATGGAGGAGGCGGAGTCACGTATCGCGTCATCACGTATTACGCCTCCTACGTAATCACGTGAAGTGAAAACAAGGAAGAGATTTACAGCACGAGTCAAACGCAGGAACGAAGGTAAATGACATTAATTGTTGAGTGTCTTTTAATACTGTGTAATTGTTGAGTGTCTTTTAATACTTTGTAAGCATACATATTAACAGATGTGCAATTAAACGTGTGCATTTACGGGGTGATTTCTCAGGCTTAAAGCTCGAAGTGATCACTCGAGTGAAGGCAACTTCACAAAAGATCCTTAACAAACTTATTGGTATATTTTCTGTCAATTTTAAAAGGTTTTCTTTTCTTCTTAATAAAAATTTAAAAGCAGAACTTCGCCGGTGCGAAGCGCGGGGATTTGAGCGACTGACGCATACAGACATATTCATGAGTGCAGGTACTTCGGAAAGAAAGCACCCTGTAAACCTAAACTTTAAGTTCATTGACCTACAAAAGGTTGCCATTGATTTCAGGCAAGATTGCTTTTCTCCTGTACAACTATACGTTGCATTCTCAAGAGTGTGCTTGCACGGCTTGGTCATATTACAACAGGAGTGCTGAACTGACAACGTGATATACAAACAGAACAATCGTAAAAACAGGATTAAATAAAAAGGCTGCTTCCGTTGGCAAAGCAACGAAAAAGGAAGACCTTATATGACGTTCGTTTATAAAACAGCGGAGAGGCTGTGTGAAGTCAGCTTCACAAAAAAACAGATCCTTAACAAATTGTTATTGGTATATTTTCACTCAATTTAAAAAGGTTTTCTTCTTAATAAAAATGTAAAAGCAGTACTTCGCCGCTGCAAAGCACGGGGAGGGATGGATGGATGGATGGATAGATGTGTGTGTATGTATGTAGATATGTAAATATGTGTATATATATGTAGATATGTAAATATGTGTATATATATATATATATATGTGTGTATGTATGTATGTGTGTATATGTATGTGTATATATATGTTGATATATGTATATATATGTGGATGTGTATATGTGTATATATATATATATATATATATATATATATATATATATATATATATATATATATATATATATATATATATATGTATATATGTAGATATGTGTATATGTAGACATGTTTACATAACCTCTTTAAACACACTACTTCTCCGCTGCGAAGCGCGGGTATTTTGCTAGTATATAATAGATTGTGGGGTATGGCCTGAACATAGACAGGCAGACATCGTATAATCACCCACCACACGTTTATTAGACATTACTAATATTTACATAAGTGCACACAACCCCCAAAACTCCCGGCCTCACAATGCCTCTCTTTCTCTGGTCCGCCTCCACTCTTCTCCTCCAAGAATTCGCCTGTCCTCTTCCCGACTCCAGCCATCGAATGGAGGGAAGCGGCCTACTTTTATACACACCTGGAAGGTTTTCCAGGTGCCACCCGATTAGCTTCCGCCGGCACTCCCCAGTGTGGTGGAAGTACCGGCTGCGCACCCGGAAGCACTCTGGGTGTCCCTGGTCTTCTTCCCCCCAGCACTTCCAGGTGTGGTGGAAGTGCTGAGGGCCAGGGCTCCATAGGCATTGGGGCGCCCCGTGGCGGTGATCACAGGCCCCTATAGGGTTGAGCTTCAAAACTCTGTTCCCGTGGTCTCCAAAGCCACCAGGGCGGTCGCCCTCGCGTGGTCTGGGGGAAGTGTAAGCCCTCCTCCGGTCCTCCTGGGCATCCCAGCTGGGTACCACCCCCAGCCTCCTGTGACAAGATGTTATATAGAATAAAACGGAAAAGGATTCTAAGTAATACATTTACAATTTAGATGTATTTGCACACTTACCGTTGCTGGTCAACCGGACATGCCCATCAGATTCAAAACCTCTCACACCAGCATCTCTCTCAAGAGATGGGGAGACCACTGGCATCATTCTTCTGCTTCGATGGGACAGCCCACCCTCACTGGCCATTATTCTTTACTACAAAGATTAGCAACAAAAAAATTATTATTTACTACATAATATGTTGTCTTTAAGTACACATGAAGTACTAGGGTGTTGTACCATGTTAGCCATTATGAATGTAGAGAAAAGCCAAGCAAAATGACACCTTTTATTGGCTAACTAAAAAGATTACAATATGCAAGCTTTCGAGGCAACTCAGGCCCCTTCTTCAGAAGAAAGTGTCATTGACAACCTATTTATAGTGACTGTTGCAATCTTAATTTAGATATCCTTAGCAGATTCTTTTAACAATGTAAGTCTCTTCCTCAGGCATGCACAAGTAGAGTCAAGAGAGTGAGATTATTTGTAAAATTAACGTAATCATCCAATAAGCCACTAAGCCTAATGAGTGGTTGGTGTCTGGATTCACAAATTTATTATCAGTTGGCATATACATGATTACTTTATGGCTCTATATTAATGATAAAATACATTACATTGCCAAAACTTTATTTTTTATTTTTTTTTAAATCAAACAGTCTGCCTCTCAAAATACAAAACTTTTCACAAAACACAAAGACAATGTTCTTACTGAACTTCTAATAAAATAAAATGTATGAGAAATGTTTAAGTGGTAAAGTTAAAAAGAAAAACAAAAACCAAAATATACAGGAATAAAAGATTTCTCCAAATAAATTTATGGTCTAAATTAAAAGTATAGCCAGTAGTTATATCAATCCAATAATAAAAGGAAATGAGAAAGTAGCAGAAGTGGAAAGAAAAAGTAGACTCAAAGTATTCAGACCCCTTTACTATTTGCAAACATTACTGTGCTACTGATTTTATTTTAAATGGATGAAGATTGAACGTTAATCCATGCTCAATAACTCAATAATGACAAAGTGAAAACGTTTTTTTAAAAAGATTTACAAATTATTAAAAATCTAAAACAACTGAAATCTCTTCATACAAGCATTCAGACTCTTAATTCAAAACTTTGTTGGATATCCTTCAGCAGAAATTACGGCTTTGAGTCTACTTGGGTACGTCTCCACAAGCTTGGCACACCTGAATTTGAGCAGTTTATTCCATTCTTCCTGGACGATACTCTCGCATTCTGTTAGACTGGATAGGATAGTCAGAGACTTGTTCCAAAGCCACTCCAGAATGGTCTTGGCTGTACATTTTGGGTCACAGTTCTGCTGAAAGGTGAACTGAAGCCCCAGTGTGAAGGTGTGTGCACAATGAAGCAGGTTTTTTCCAAGGCCCTTATTATAATTGGCTGCATTCACTCTTCCCTGAATTCTGACCAGTATCCATGCCCCTGCCATTGAGAAGCACCCCCATAACATGATGATGCTACCACCATGCTTCAACACAGCGAGGATATTAGGTAAGTGATAAGAAGTGCCTAGGTGTCACCTGTCATAATGCCTACAGTTCTGACCAAAGAGTTCATTTATTGCCTCATTAGAACATAGGATATTTAAGTGTCATTTTTTTTAAGTCCAAGTAGGCAGTCAAATGCCTTATACTGAACAGTATCTTCCACCTAGGAACTCTACCAACAATACCTAGCTGATGGAGTGCTGCTCAGATGGTCATCCTTCTGACGTGTTCTGGTAGCTCAGCAGAGGAATTCTGAAACTCTTTTATAATGACCACCGTGTTCTAACCTAGGGCCATCTTACCCAGTTACTCAGTTTTTCTAGACGGCCAACTCTAAGAAGTGTCTTGGTGGTTTCAAACTTCTACAGAATTCTTCTTCTTCTTCAACAGGTCTAAAGAGAGCACCTTGGACTTAATGGCTTGATTTTTGTCATGACATTGAAGTGTGAATTGTGGGACCTTAAACACTTTGCCGACTCCAATCAAGTTCTAGACACATCTCAAGGATAATTAAAGCAAATAAGATGCACCTGACCAAACTCTGGATTGCCACAGCAAAGGGTCTGAATACTTTAATGAAAGGGAGGTTTTTAAATAAATTTGTAGATCTTTCTGAAAACATCTTTTCACTTTATTAATAAAGTCTGTATCCTGTTTTTGTATGCTTCTGCATGTATCTGAATTTCCCCATGGGATTAATAAAATTTATCTAATCTTAAGGTTGAGCGTAGATTGATGGGCGAAAATGGCAAATGTATATGTTTAAAATTAAATGCACAACACAATACAGTGTGCAGAAAATAGAAAGGGTCTGAATACTTTCTGAATCCACTTTATATTAGGAGGGAAGGTAAGAAGATGTGTTTTTATATTAATCAGCAAATTGAAATGTGGTTTTAAAAGGGAAAGGAAAAATATTACGGAATAACTGGAAAGCACAATTTACCAAAATAAAAAAGTTATGGGAAACAGCCATGTGCCCGGGATAATTCGATTGTTGCAGAGGGGCAGGTCTTACAAGTAGTGCCCTTTAAGTGCTTGATCATCTCCCTTCCTCACATGCAGGGCTTGTCAAGATGGTTCCACACTCACAAGAATTAACATTTTGAAAATTCAAATAAGTAATATCACTAAAGAGCAGAGAAACTTAAAAATAAAATACGGACAATGCTGCAACACCATTTTAAAGGATAATAAGAGTTTACTATATGTACTACGTAACTACAGGATGGTTAGTTTAATGTTCAAAGGTATACTGATTTAAATAATTTTGAAAGACAACAGGGAGGACCCTTAAACTTGCATAGGCCAATTCAAAAATGGTCTGAATGGGCTTGAACAGGAGGAATTCTGTCTCACCTTTATGCTAGAAGTTGTGAGACTAGCCATAATCAACAAGAAATAGGGATACAGTGGAACCACGGTTCACGAACGTCTCGGAACACGTACAAATCGGTTTATGACCAAAAAGTTTGCCAAAATTTTGCATATGTTCACGACCACACACTCGGTATGAACAAGTCAGTTTCCCTTTCGGTTTGTACGTGTTCGGTCTCTCCCTGTGCATTTCCTGTGCAGCGAGCAAGAGACAGAGAGCGAGAGAGAGCGGAACACACAGGCGCGCGAGAGAGACACACACACAGGCGCACATGCGCGCGAGAGAGAGACACACACACAGGCGCGAGAGAGAGAGAGAGACACACACACACAGGCGCGAGTGAGAGAGAGAGAGACACACAGGCGCGCGCAAGAGAGAGAGACACACAGGCGCGCGCAAGAGAGAGAGAGAGAGACACACACAGGCGCGCGCGAGACAGACACACACACGCACAGGCACACGCGAGAGAGACACACACACACACACACACACACACACACACAGGCGCGCGCGCGCGAGAGAGAGAGACACACACACAGGCGCGCGCGCGCGAGAGAGAGACACACACACACAGGCGCGCGCAAGACAGACACACACACACAAGCGCACGCGAGAGAGACACACACACACACAAGCGCACGCGAGAGAGACACACACACACACAAGCGCACGCGAGAGAGACACACACACACACACAGGCGCGCGTGAGAGAGACACACACACACAGGCGCGCGTGAGAGAGACACACACACACAGGCGCGTGTGAGAGAGACACACACACACAGGCGCGTGTGAGAGAGACACACACACACACAGGCGCGCGTGAGAGAGACACACACACACAGGCGCGCGTGAGAGAGACACACACACACACACACAAGAGAAAAAGCGAGTGAGAGAGAGAGAGGGCTGGACGCATAAGGTAGAGAAGGCAGTTAAAAAATGCACTGGGCTTGTTTTTGTTTTCACTTTTGTTTACAGCGATCGGTTCGTAGCGTGCATTGTTGCAATGTTACTTTCTTGGTGGTTTATTAAATTACGGATTTTTCAAATGTTTATTTTTATTTTCCCTGTGCTTAAAACTCATTTAAAAAAAGTGTTTTTACCGAGCGGTTCATAGCGCTATAGCGCGAACTATTGCAGTGTTAGTTTTCTCTGTTGTTCAAGGTTTTCTCAGTGTTATTCAATGTTTTTACATTTAGTTTACTAATACGCTGTGCATTCTATGGTATAATTAACTATATTTGTGCTTAAAAACTTTAAAAAAAATATATTTACATACAGTTTGTACGGTCTGGAACGGATTAATTGTATTTACATACAATCCTATGGGAGAAATTACTTCGGTTCACGACCAAATTGGGTTACGACCAGAGTTTTGGAATACATTATGGTCGTGTACCGAGGTTCCACTGTACAGGGAAGAGTGTATTATAAGGGGTAGAATCGATTTAAGCACAGAATAATAGGTGCTATGGAATGAGGTAGAACTTAACTTTTGATATGAATGAATTCTTAAGTCCTACAGAGTTTAGTGCTAAGGTCACTGGTCACTACTTTTTTAGGCACACTTGCAAATAATTCAAAAAGTATTTACTGCCATTGCTGTATCGGTCAGTTCACATGAAAGAAACTTTAGCACACTTTTTCTTAAAGAAACAAATTTTTCTTTAAAATATCTTAAATAAAAAGTGTGCTGTACCAAGTGTTGACATTTTAAAGCTTGCTATTAAAAAAAAAACATTAGTGAATTTGCAAACTAGTGCGTCTTAAAATGAAGAAACATTCTGCGCAAGTTCAAATACGGATTAGATTACCGTTTCAAATTTACCTTGAGAGAGGTCAATTCAACTTCTATATTTTGTAAATTATCCTCATTTTCTCATCTGGCAGTAATGTTTGTGTGACAGCCTCACGGCTGCATACTCGCAAGCTTTCAACAAGACAAAAAAGTAGATCCACCAAGTGATTCTGGTATAATCGTACTGAAATAATGTGACAGGATCTGAAAAACGGATATTCATGTAAGCCAACCTTCAAATCTCATGAATAAACAGGGTTATAAAGAAGGGAAGGGGGGGGGGGGGGTCTCCAACAAGATGTCAAAGATTGATGACTGATTAGATGGCAATTGTGAGAAGTCAAGCAGAATGACACCTTTTATTGGCTAACTAAAAAAGATTACAATATGCAAGCTTTCAAGGCAACTCAGGCCCCTTCTTCATTACATCTTACCTGAAGAAGGGCCCTGAATTGCCTCGAAAGCTTGCATATTGTAATTTTTTAGTTAGCTAATAAAAGGTGTGATTCTGCTTGACTTCTCACTACATTCATAATGGCTAACACGGTACAACACCCTAGTACTAATGGCAAATGTGAGAAATTATTGCTGCTAAAAAGAGCAGAAACAGGCTATAGACTGATATCTGTTTTACTGCACAGGATTCCTTAAATATCATGGTCTAATAAACTAGGAGTTACTCTGTTTTCGTGTTTTATTAAGGACATTTCATCTACATATTCATTAATAGTTTAAGCTTATATGAGATCTTTATAATAATGACCAACTTTATAGGGTTCACAAAAATGTTGATAAAAGAAACCTGTAATTCAGAGAGGTAAACTGTGAAACTAAAATGAGAAAGAACAAAAAAGCTTAAATGAAAAAAATTCTTTTACAC